>NW_006432669.1:11672344-11677581 GCF_000325575.1 Pteropus alecto
ATAAGTAATATTCCTCATTAAATAGAAAAGAGAAGATAACTTCATAATTTATTTCTGTAGAATTTTGCAGCTACTCTTCAAATGTTTAAATTGCAGTGAGTTAACAAAAAAGAAGCAAAATATTCAGCAATACTTTTGAGGACACTTTCCTGAGTCTTATAAACGTTAAGTACAAATAATGTAAATATAAATAATAATATAAATTTAAATATATAAATTCTAGAGTATTTACATTAAATAAATTAAACAGTTCAGTACTAGAGTGTACTACCTGCCAGTAAATGAAATGATGAATCTTTTTAATCACTGGCTTCAGTAAGAGAGGTAATGGAATATATTTGGTCCTAATCCTCCCTTTAAGATTAGCCACATAATTGTACATGACTTCCCTATGGATCATCTAGATTTTCTCCGAGCTCATTGGTATCAAGTTTTAGATCAGATTATGGAAGAAAATTAAAGTTGTGTCATTTTTACTAAAATAAAAAAAGTAAAGTAAGTTCCACATAATCACTGATGAATGGAAGAAAGCTCAAGATCGTACATCAGAAATTTTCTATTTTTCTATTTTCTATTTTCTGAGGTTCCCCCCACCCCAGGGTCATATATAGCAGATGATTATTATAGTCTTCCAAAATCCAGGCTTAAATTGTCACTATACTTACCATATGTCCTTCTTCTAAAAGCATAAAATAAGAACTGGAAATGTGTGTGTGTATATGTATATATAATTTGAATTCTATTTTTATAATGAATTTCATATTCATATTTGATGACTGTTATAAATGTAAAAGTCAAATCTTCTAAGATAATATAAAATATGATAATATAAATATATTGCAGGTAACACAAGAGAAATTTTCTTGTCTCTACCCACCCCATTCTATCACTTTCCTTTCTTATACATGCACACAACACTCATCCATTTGCTCATTTATTCAACAAACATTTATCTAATATCTTCTAATTTCCAAGCACCGTATATAAAAATAAGTCGATTTCAATGCATCCTTTGAAGGAATTTCAAATGTAAAGGAAAACATAGAAACACAAGCAAATAATACAGCACTACATGAAACGGTATAATAAAGATGAAAGCAAATTGTTGAAAAATGAGTCAGAATTCCCCAGGAAACAAAAGCTGGAAAAGGGCATTCAGATGACATGAGAGGATGACAAGCAGAGCTCTGGGAGGAAGCTTTACGTGTGGGAAAAGCAAGCGAGTATGATTGGGACATCAGGTGCAGGGGAAATGAGAAGATGGGCAAGGCAAATTGAAGATATGTTATGGAGGGCCTCATAGACTTTATCTAGTAGTTATAAATTCATCACAGCATTTGGATGTCATTGGATGTTTTTAAACATTATCGACTATGTGTTTTAGATTGATAATTCTGATGAAAGTGTAGAGAATGAGTTCTTAAAATTGCATGTTTGTAATTATATCCAACAGATGACATTGTGATAAACCAAATATGTAAGACATATGAACAAAAGGTTACTAGCTGAAATTATTAAACAGTGAGGTGCTATCACAAAACTTATTGTCAGAACCTATCTTAAATATGCCTTGGATGATTTAGTTGTGCCAATAAACAACTGAAGTGTGAAATATATGTGAAAGTTAAGGAAACAGATGAGTGAAGAGTAATGCTATCGGAAGGATGTCCTTAAACAACCTTTTAAGGCTGTTCTGCAGAACTGCACACTCTATCTGGCTCTTGGGATTTTAGTGCACATTAGCATATTAAAATCTCTAAAACTTCCTACAGCAAAGAAACCTTTTGAAACTTGTTTAACCTAGTGTTCCCTGCAGAAGTAGCCACAGAACTTTTTTTGCACTCGTCTCTTTACATTTTATTTGCCTAGAAATAGTCCCCCTCAAGTTTTCTTTATAACCCAAGAACACATATGTATTCATTGATGATATATCCAATTAGAGATATCGCAAGAAATTAGCTATTCTGATTAATAGAAACTTAACTCTACATACTCTCATTTATGGAATTCCCATTTTCAAAGAGAACACCATAAAATTTATTCAACAGTTAACTATACTGTACATTGTTTAACCTTTAATTGATCACTTTGAGCTTATCACATAAATAAAATTATTTATTAAATTGAGTTTGATTTGCATTGAATTTAGGATGTGTATTTAAATTGTCATTTTAAATATATACCTAGTAAAGTACAAACTGTACAAAACTGAATCCAAATTATTTAAGCATTTCTGCTAATTAGCTTTATTATGGATATATGAATAATTTTCAAACTTAGACTTAGATATGTTACATTTTACCTGATAATTCTCCATCTGTGTGTCCCTGCCCCAGTCTAGTGCAAGATAGAATTAGGAATACCTTGCATATACTCTGTTATTCAAATAAGCAATATGTTCAGACATGAGATTATTTGAAGAAAAGGAACTGTGTCTTTGTTTCATTATGAGAAATCTAATTTTTCTCATAAACAAGTTTGTCATTCATCAAATATCTAATGTGAAAAAGAATGTCACTCTCACAAGTATCTGTTTTATTCATTTTGTTCCTATGAAAGATATGTTAACATTGGCCAAAAATATATCATTTTTCTGAATTACTATGGCTTAAGGAAGGCAACAGGATGTAGTAAAAAACAAATATGAAAATTATAGTCAAGAGGCCTGGATGGAGTCCTAGCTTCATCACTTAATGACTGTACTTATTTAATGTGTTTATTTATGAAAGCAAAGGATTACCCTTCTCCACCTATATCTCATTAGAATTATTTTTATATTGCTTCTTACAAAATGTCTCTTTAATTAAAGAAGAACGTGCTGCTCACTGATTCTTTTAAGCTGTTATCTACATTTCAAATTAATAATTACAAATTCCATAGAATCTTTTGTTCCTCTTAGCAAATATTTTAAATCACTGAATTAAAATGCTGTTAACTCAAAATGGATCTCTGCTAAGAGATTTTCATAGTTAACATGATTAGAATGATAATATTATTCAAGCTTTGTGAATGTAGAATTTTCGAACCACAGTAATTGTCAGAGAAAATGATATACAGATGTAGTATACAATGTGCTTTTCTGTAGCTACTGGCAGTTAAACTGGGGTGGAGTGTCATGGAGCGGGAATTAGACACCTGAATTTTAGCACTTGCTTTTCACTCAGAGTTTACGACCCTACTCAAATCATGTCTTTTGTAGGGCCCTCAGTTGGGGAGAGGTGTATATAAAGTCATCTACAATCTGTGATCTGAAAGGATAAAATTGAAGGAATATTTTTTTTTTTTAACATTTGGAATAAAGTTAAAGAAAGAAACAATACAAACTAGTACTAAGAATGAGTGTTCTTAAAGAATATAAGACAGGCTTTCTCTCTCCTCCTGCCACCCAAGATGCCGAAGAGAAAGAAGGCTAAAAGGAAGAATGTGGCCCCGGCCACTGCTGTCATGAAGAAAAAGGAGGCCAAAGAGGTGGTAAATCCCCTGTTTGAGAAAAGACCCAAGAATTTTGGCATTGAACAAGACATCCAGACCAAAGGGACCTTGCCTGCTTTGTCAAATGGCCTGCTACATTCAGCTGCCATGACAAGAGCTATTCTCTATCAATGCCTGATAGTGCTTCCTGCAATTAACCAGTTCATTGAGGCCCTGGACCACCAAACAGCTACTTATTTGTCTAAGCCGGCTCTCAAGTACAGACCAGGGACAAAGCAAGAGAATAAGCAGAGGTCATTGGCTCTAGCTGAGAAAAAAGCTACCGGCAAAAGGGATGTTATTACCAACAAGCCACCTGTCCTTCGAGCAGGGGTTAATACTGTCACCATTTGGGTGGAAAATAAGAAGGCTCAGCTGGTAGTGACTGCACATGATGTGGACCCCATCAAGCTGGTTGTCTTCCTGCCTGCCCTGTGCAGTAAGATGGGGGTTCTTTAGTGCATTATCAAGGGGAAAGCCAGGCTGGGTTGTCTTGTCCACAGGAAGACCTGCACCACTGTCTTCTTCACACAGATTGACTCAGAAGACAAGGGAGCACTGGCTAAACTGGTGGAAGCTCTCCGGACCAATTACAATGACAGATATGATGAGATCCACCTTCACTGGGGAGGCAATGCCCTGGGCCCAACATCGGTGGCTCACATTGCCAAGCCAGAAAAGGCAAAGGCTAAAGAAGTGGTCACCAAACTAGACTGAGTGTACTCTGTCGAGTTTTCTGTACATAAAAATAATAAAAATTCTCCTTCAAAAAAAATAAAGAATATAAGAAAATATGAAGGAGGAAATCATATGTCAGGAAAATAATGAATTTATTAAGTAAAGATACTGATTCATTCCTATTTTCTTATGTAAAAGAATAAATCTTATTTACTTAATTTAGATATCCAAATAAAAGTACAGTATTTTATGCAACTTGAGTTCTTGATTATACATAGAGATTAGGGTAGGGACTCAGAATATAACATAGATATGTTACACTACAGAGATGAAAAGCTTGGGATAGTTACCAAATGAAAATGTTTTTATGTTATCGATTTCACTGCCACACTGGTAAATTTTTTTATTTGAAAACTGTCTTAGCTTGGTTCTCCCAGAAGCAGACTTTAAGACAAGGATTTATATGTAATCAGTTGGTTTGTAGGTGAAGAACACACTGGAAGCAGAGTGGAGAAATGCAATCAATAAAAGGTGCATTTATCTAGCAAATTACTATGTGTGTAACAGGGGCTTAATCTCATTTGAAATTAATGTAAACTAATTACTGGAGCTAGTGTAGAACATACATGTCAGAATCATCTCACTTGTGAGGGCAAGGGAGTTGGAGTATTTATGCACCAGCTCCTGTCAGTCATATTAGGGCTGCCAGAGGAGATCACTAATCTCATCACTTCTTACCAGGTCTTTCCCCACTGCCACCCTGCCCCCAAGGGCAAAATGAGCTCTAGAGATCAGAGAAGACCCTGAGTCAAGGAAATTCAAGCTCTGGCAGTTAGAAGGAGAGCAAGTATGCATTGAAATGGTAAGAGGTAAAACATAGGAAGGGCACTAGTAGTGTCTATTACAGTGACTGACGATGTAGACATAGCACTTTAAGTCTGTATTAAGATTTTAGAACCCAAAGAACTCTACCTCAGCATCTTTTAGTGGTCATCAGTCAGCCTCTGTTGGGAACTTCCAGTGAGAGAGAGATTACTACTTTGAGAGGTAGTCATCCTCTTTATGGACAATTCTTTCCTCCTCTCTTT
>NW_006432669.1:11677620-11680261 GCF_000325575.1 Pteropus alecto
ATTAGAAGAATATAATTTCTAACATCTCCAAGTATGGAAGAAAATAAAATAAAAAATAAACAAACACACACACACACACACACATATTGTGTGTGTGTGTGTGTGTGTGTGCGCGCGTGTGCGAACCTCTTTCTTTTAAAATATTTGATGGGAGCTTTCATTCTGTCTTCTCCCTAAATCTCTTCTCACACTAAACAACCTTAGTTATTTTTGGTCTGAGGTTCTTTATTTTCCTCTCTCCATCTGGGCATCATACCCTTCAGAACTAAAGGTCCTTCTGTTATCTCACAAGGTTGTATTTTAAGTCTGCAGCTTGTTTGCAATAGTTCCTTGCCTTCTGTTTTACTTTTTATGGAACTGAAGAAAAATAAATAAACTAAGGCATTTGTTTTTATCCATAATAAGGTATTTTGAAGCATCTTAAAAATCAACATTCAGGGGACATTTGAGAGTTTGGAATTTCGATAGAAGAAAAGGATTAGTGAGAATGACTGCCCTCATTACAATAAGCTTCCAACGCTTACCAGACATCATGTCCCTAACACCATCAAATATGTTGCACTATTTTCTCCATGTAAATTTATCTGATTTATCTGGAACATAACAAATAGAGAGGAATTTCCAGCTGACTTATAAAATCAAATTAAAGGGGAAACCAAAATCACTCATACTCAAGTGCGCCATTGCAGATCTTTAGGTTGAAGACCATATTTAATATAACAATCACAGCTTTGTCATAATAGCTTCGGGTAATATATATTAGCTCTTATTTCAAAAGACCCCTGAGTGCTTTATAAACCATTGATACATAAAGGATTAACATAAAATCTGTTTGTGGATTGAAGACAAAACTTTATTCATTTATCTCAAATCGATCTTAATATACTAGTGTTTGTGACATTTATATTCTCATTAACTTCTTTGTTTATCTAATCAATATTTATTAGCACCTGTTCTCTCTTAAAAACTACCTAATTCTTCCAAACAAATACCACTTCTCCTTAAAACCTATAGCACTTTCTTTCCTCTGCTCTGTATTGCAGTCATTTCTGTTTGAGTCTTATCCTCATGAGGTAATAAACATGCCGTACAGCACCACTGGCTTACTTATCTTTATAATTCTTGAATCTCCAAACCCTAAACTTAAGATAGAAGAGTGTTCTGGATTCATTTTCCCCTAATTTTTATAAATGAATAAAGATTTAAAAGTCACACTTATAAAAATTAGTTATACCATAATTTTTTAATAAAATAATTGTAGGGATGGCATCTGACATTTACTTTATTAATATACATAGGTCTGAATTTAGAACTGAATCATTGACCAACACCATGGATATTTCTAAACAACTGTTTATTTCCTAAAAAATAAATGACAAAGTAATTAAAGGAATCAATTAATCACTTTTCCTAAGTGGTTTATTCTTGCAAAGATCGACTCTTTTGAAAGTGTGTGATTAGTATAACTCGTATACCTTCCTAACCTATTCTTTAGAACTCTACTACAAATATTTGATCATTATTCTTAGTTTAGTTTCATCCTCTATTTCTTTTAAGAAGAGAAAAAGAATGGAGCTGCAGATCCTCTACTCCTACATTTTTCCATTTTAATGGAAGACTATAATTAATTATTACAACAAAGTCCTCACCCTAGGCATTGTTTTCCCTTGACAACTCAGCCAAAACATTTAAAGAAAGGTAGTGCTATTTTATATTCATGTCGTTCACCTCAAGCTGTTTCTTTCCCTTCTTTAGAAAAGAATACAGAGATGCAAGGTTTGTTCTGCATCCAAATTCAAGTCACTCAGATTTATTTTTTAAATGAGATAGTCTTCACTTTGGTTGAGATGATGAAACACATGTAAAACAAACACCCATGATGTCAATTTTGCACAATCATTTTTTAAAAATTAAGTAAATGATACTCTAAATATAAGATACTTTACTATAAAGTATAAATTGGATTTTTTTCATGAAGAAACTTTTGTGTAGTGGTAGATGCTTGGCAGAAGGACTAAGATCTTGCCTTAAACTATAGCCTCCCAAAGTCACAGTGGTGAATATTCAAAGGCAATGAGTCCTTTGCAACAGTGTGTAGCACATTTATTTTTTCCAGTAATAACAATACCATTTTTTACTGAGCCAGTATCTAGCTCAGTAAAAAATGGTATTGTTTCTAGCATCGCCAGCTAGGTAAATAAATATGCAGATCACTGCTCCCTGAGGCCCTTGGTTCCCAGAATGTTGATGCATATCAAGCTCTGCAAGGCCTTTTCTGCCAGGATTTTTGTCACTCTCAGTTCTTTGTGCTTTCTATAAGTCCTCAGCCCTTGAAAATGTATTATGTAAGCTTTAATTTATTACAGTTCTTTGATAGGCAATCTAGAACTGACAGTGACTTCTTTACAAAGATACCTAGTGCAGAATTTCCACTGGTCCCACATCTTTTTAATATTTACAAGTGTTTACACTTTTAAAATGAATTTAAAAGAAAACAGAGATTATTGACTGAAGCCACAAAGAAATCACGAGCTGAAAGTGTTGAGAGAGAAGAGGTGGGATGAGTATAGGGGCTTAAAAAACATGCAAAAAGGTTTAGATAGCCACACCAGAAAAAGTTATAGAGAAAGAGCAAGAGATA
>NW_006432669.1:11680336-11818895 GCF_000325575.1 Pteropus alecto
CTCTAGTAAACTCAATAATAGTACGTAGTTTCCCAACTGCATATCAACCATCATGTTCCTTGATAATTGTCTTTTGTTCAAGATATACCTGAGATGCCCCCAAAATAAGAGGGCTCCAGCCTACTCCACCCATGCAAAATCATTTGGGTTTGGGTTACCCATTATGATGACTAATTAAGCTGTTTCTTTACTGAACTTTCTTTATAATTCCATCTATTTATTGCTTGTCCTTATTTTATGGTAAGATTCTCAAGGACAATTCGGTTTTAGATAAATTATGAATGAGATAAATCTGGCGATATAAAACAGTTAGAAATGCTATGTAAAACATTGCCAGTGCATAGTTGAGTTTCCAAGAAAGTAAAGAAAACCTTTGGTGGCCAAGAATAAAAGGTGACTGAGCCAAAGGAAGTTGCTAGATTAATTCTCCAGGTGGCCTCCCTGGAGAATTAATGCTCACCTAAGAACAAGAACTTTGGGCTCAGTCAAGGCAATAAATTGCACCTTAGATCCCATATTAAGCTGGACTATTGAAGGGTAACACTCAAATAAAAAAGAAGAATAGAAGAAAATCTGCTACCTGTGCAGAGTCAACTGAGTGTTTTCTGTCTTGACCTGGGCTCTATTTGGTAAGGGAGAGATCTTCTATGAGAATTTGTCATCACAGCCTTCTTAAGACAGATTGTGTTTTTAATTTATACCACACACTGTGATCTGAGAATGTGGAAACTGAGAAATTGTCATAAAAGTGCCCTAGGCTAATGATAGCAATCTTGCATTATCTGTTAGAAGCAAATACAAAACATCTTTGAAGGGATATTTTAAGGGATATTGGTTGAGAATATCCCAGAATTGTTGAAGGACAATCCTCACAGTCAGGAAGCACAACAAACCCTGAATAGTATGAACAAAATTTAAAAGCAAAATCCAAACTCATGGTAGGGTAGTGAAACTACAGAAACTCAAAGACAAAGAGAAGGTCTTATATGTAATCGAAAAGAAAACATGAGATGAGCAGTGATTCCACTCCACTGATAGCCATGTATGCAAAATTCTGTTTTCCAGAACAATTCATATGTTCTGGATTTAAGTAGGGTTTTCCTGTATTTCACAAGTCACTAATTTACAAAAAAAAAAAATTTTTAGAGGATATTAAAATGCTAAAAACAATTTAATCTTTGCTTTGATGATGAAAGTACATGAAAATCTTATATTGTATTGTTACCTTTGAGAACACCAATGAGGTTACAGACTGCTCATTAGCAACTATCATTAGATATTTTTCTCCTTGAAGGAATTTTTTGTTTTACAGAAAATAAGAGTTTTAATTACAAATGCCAAAATAATGTACATTTTAAAAATCTTATTATTTCCTTTTCTTAAAATTTTCAAGTTTCTAATTTCTTAATAATTCAAAAAAACATTCTTAGAAAAAAATATATCTAACAGACAGAAAATTCTCTTGATGATATTTTGTCCTTATTCTTTCATTATAATAAAATATTGCTGTATCTATATATGCAGGTGAAGGTTGATTAAGTTTTCTGTGATAACAGGAGTGTCTAAAAAGAGAAGTTGGCCTTAGAAAAATCTTGCTTTCTGCTTACAACAATTCAAACTACTCATAGAAAATCATTTGAAGACTCCTAACAATCTATCATGCATTTCTATAAATTATCAATAAATTAAGTACATCTAAATTCTTTGGACCAAAATCATTTTAAGCTTCTTATGTATATATACATATATTTAGAGATATATTTAAACTGTTAGCTTGCTTTGTAACATTGTCATTATCTTTGAGGGGATTATAGCATAGGTAGAGTGAAATAATTGGTCATTTACATATACAGTGTGATTGAAATTAGAGGTTTTTTTTTTTTTACTTTAACCACTCAATCTTTTAATGTGGCTTATGAATTTTTTTCTAATTGGGATAAATCACTTTTATAAGAAAAGCTTTATCATTTTCTAATCATGTTTCCACAAGGAATTATGCTAGAATAGTTAAAATTCTACTTTTAAAAAATATAATCATTCAGTAAAGTTAAATTGGTTTTCTTTTATTTCCTTCTATCTTCACAGATTGTGAGTGTTGGAAAGCATGTCAAAGGCTACCATTATATCATTGCAAATTTGGTAAGAACTCTTTATTTTCTATTTTTCATAAGATTTTCTCAAGTATTCAAGTTTATTTCAACTGTGCCTAAAATAATGTTCCAATTAATTATTACACTATATTACTAAGCTTTTTATAACAGGATAATATTTTTATTTTAATAATCCTTTTATTTATAATGTAGAATTCAATATATTTTGATGCAGATTAGCTTGACATCTGCCAAAGTGACCTTTAAAACTAATTACAATGTTTACTGTGATATCACTTGGCAAATTAAATAATGGCCTTTTCTCTGTAAATGATCAATGTGCTACTCTATGAATAAAGATTGCCAATAGTTAGAGATATTACAGGAATAATTAAAACTGATGACTCATGTTCTCTAATTTTAAGAAAAACAAGATTGAAATGGTTATTTAAAGAAGTCTTTTGATTGTGAGTAATGCAAATTTTAAAAATTATGTCATCTTTTTACATATTAAATATAGTTGATTACTGAACATTTCGTATAAAATTCTTTAAGGCCTAAAGAAAGTCTTTTTAGATTTCTTGGCAAGAATCACTAGGTATTTCTTGTTAACTTGCAGTGTAGGGAGAAAACTAGCCATGCAAAGGACCATTCTGCTTACTTTATTAGAGCACCATCTGCCCCAAGGGCTTGATCTCAAAAGTGGTTTATCTTTAAAAAGTTCAGAACGTTGTATCCTTTTTCCATTTTCCCATCATGTATTTATTTGGTAAGGATCTTGTGCTTGAAGAAGAAAAGGAATCAAGGCTGCAAAAGAAATTGAGATGTGCCCTCTCCCTTCATGTGGCAAGTGGGCCATCACACTTTGAGACAGGAATTTTCAGTCTTTAGTGAACTGGGTTTCACTATGGAGTTGAGATATTAAAATGCAGACTATGTATCGTGTGTCTTGAATAAAGTATATTTATGTTACTTAATGGATTAGCATGAAAATACTGAGAAATTTTTATTGGTCTTTTTCATTACTTTTAGTAGGCTCAGAGTCTTGATGTTTTAACATATTTTGTAAAATATAAATATATATATATCTATTAATCTTAAAATTAATATATTCTAGTATTATGATTATAAGAGAAAATAACCTTATGTTTATGGCATGTCTGCATTCACAATGATATTATACAAGGAAATTCTAGCAAACAGAGGGTTTTGACATCTAGTCTTTCCAAATGATGGAATTCAGAAAAAAAAAAAACATGTTTATAGACTGTTGTGCCAGAAATGAATTGCTGACATGGACAATACATTTGGAAAGAATTAACATTTATAACATCCTAATGGGTATCACAGCCTGTCTTAAAAGTCCTAGTAGATGGTGGCATATTTAAGTTATCTATATAATGACTAAGAAACAACATAGGAAGTAGAGAAAATTTTGCTTGTATTAGGGAATATATTAGGGAATATATTAGTATGGATTCTATTAACTTATTCATTTAACCCTAAATAACTGTGACTTTCAAAACCAATGATTTTTGTTACATCAGGCCAATCAACAGCTATTTCTTGAGAACTGTGTGCATAGGATTACCAAGTATGAAGTTAATCCAGTATCAACAGAAATATTATATTAATATTATACTTAATGTTGAAAGACTGAATGATTTTTCCCTAAGGTCAGGAGTAAGACAAGGAGGTCCCTTCATCATTTCTACTGAACACTGTACTGAAGTTTCTAGGAAGGGATATTAGGCAAGAAAAATAAATAAAAAGCACTCTGATTGAGAAAGAAGATTTTATGTATAGAAAATTCTAAGGAATCTAATAAAAATTATGAGAACTAATAAATGGATTCAACAGGGCTGTAGGATATAAGGTCAATATACAAAAATCTATGTATTTCTATACACAAGCAACAAACATCCTGAAAGTGAAGTTAAAAAAATAATTCCATTTATAACTTATAATTATAATTTACAATTAAGGGAGAACTGCTACTTAACCAACTCATCAAGACTGATTTAGTTGGAGGGACCAAGATGGGGACATAGAAATCTTCTGAATGTCCTTCCTCTCATAGATGCACACAAGGAGCAATGCCTCTGAGGGAACCCCAGAAATAGCTGGGTTACTCCTACACATTAAGCAACTAAGAAAAGACCCACATCAAAATGGATACAAAAGGCTGAACATATTTTCTCCATAAACACTATCCCTGGCATGGTGCCATGCAATTGGGAGAGAATCCCCAACTCCCAGCTTCTCCATGAGGAGCAAGGATTTGTACCATACACAGTTAGACTCCAGCTTTTAAGGCTACCACTCAAGAGTCAGCCCCTGCCAAACTATTTAGCTCTGAAAGCTTATGGGACATGCATCCCCAAGAACCACAAGACTGTAGAAAACAAGGAGCCCGACCTTAAGAGGCACATGAGCACTCGCTGCAACCATCCCCCTAGTCCACAACACAGAGAGAGCAGGCAAAAACACCCATCTCCTAAACTTTTCCTGAAAGAGGAGTGACTATGTACATTGAAACCTGCTGCCTGAGAGTTCATCGTCAAGGGTCTGGCTACACACACCTAGGGGCTGGCTGTGATCCTCCATGGAGCCTAGGGGAGCTGGTGGGCATTTCTGCCACCTTTCCCTCCAGTTTGCTCCAACTATAAAATCAGGTGGCCAACATGTCTCTAGAAAGAGATTGTCCACATGCCTGGCACCCCACCTTTTGCTAATGCTGCCCAAGGGACCACTGGATCTGATAGCCAGATGAGCTTGCATTCACAAGTCCTACAGGACTATAGCAAACAATGAAGCAATCTTTAACAAGTCTACATGAGAGTACTTGCCAAGGCTATCCCCTAAAGCCTCAATGCAGAGGGAACAGGCAAAATACTCATTTCTCAATCTTTCCTTAAGTGTGTTTGACTACAACTTTACAAACTGCTGCCTGAAGGTCAGTCTTATAATCATCTGCATCTAAGTGCTGACTGTGACCCTCTCATTTGGGACACTGATAGGCCTTGGCATACCCTCAACTACTGGGAGCCACTAAGAACAAAGAATGTGGCTTGGGCAATCACATAGGTTTGAGAGACAACTAAGACTTAGTCTGGAGTGGTTTACCCAAAAAAGAGTTCGAAATAACAGTCAGAGAGATGCTTCCTGATGTCAGGAGAGCAATGCACAAGCAAAATGAAAATTCAACAAGAAATAAAAAAACATATAAAGATACCAAAGAGAAATCACAAAGCTAAATGATACAATAACTGAATAGCAATTCAATATAGGTTCCAACAACAGACTAGATTAAGTGGAAGAAAAGAGGACCTGACTTGAAGACAGGGCAGTAGAATTCAATAAGAAGAGCAAAAGGAAGGGAAGGCAAGGGAAGGGAAGGAAGGGGAGGGGAGGAGAGGGGAGGGGAAGGAATCAATGTATGCATTATAGATGTCCCAGAAGGAGAAGAGAGAAAGAAAGAAGCAGAAAGCTTGTTCGAAAAAATAATGGCTGAAAACTTTCCTAACTTGAGAAAAGAAACACATATTCAGATAAAGGAGACCAAAAAATACTAAATAAGCTGAATGTAAAGAGATATACACTGAGACACATTATAATTAAATGGTCAATAAAAATAAAAAGAGAATCTTAAAATAAGCAAAAGAAAAAGCAACTTGTTATGTACAAGGGAACCACTCACTACAAGACTACCAGGGTAATTTTCAGCAGAAATTTTACAAGCAAGAAGGAAATGGGGAGATATATTCAAAGTGCAATAGGAAAAAAAAAAAAAAAAAAACTGCCACCCAAGAATACTCTACCTAGCAAAATTGTCTCACATTTAAAGGAGAGGCATAGCATTTTACAGACAAACAAAAGCTAAAGAGTTGATCATCATGAGTGGCCTTACAAAAAAATTGTTAACTTTTCGAGCTGAAACAAAAAGACAAAATTAGAAACATGAAAGTATAAAACCCACTGGTAAAGGAAAGTATGTAGACAAATTGAGAATATGGTAATGGCGGTGGGTAAATCACTCCTAACTCTAACGGTTAAAAGATAAAAGCATTAAAAATAATTATAACTATAATAGCTTCTAAATGGATACACAATATAAAAAGATGTAAATTGTTGGGAGGTAAACACACGGTGTAAATATATATATGCCTTACTGTTAAAGTGTACAGCTGAAATTTATTGTATTTCGTTAACCAATGTCACTATAAAAAAAATAAATAAATAAATAATTTTTTAAAAGACATAAAAGATATAAATTATGATATCAAAAGCACAAAATGTGGGAAGGAATGTGTAAAATTATAGAGCTCTTGTATTTTTAGTTGTTGTGAGCTCAAAATAGATGGTTATAACTGTAAGATGTTTATGTAAGCCTCATGGTAGCCACAAAACAAAAACCTATAATAGGAATACAAAAGATGAAGAGAAACATACCACTAAAGAAAATCATCAAATCGCAAATGAAGAGAGCAAGAGAGGAAGAAAAGGCTTAGGAATCAACAGAAAAACAATTAACAAAATGTCAATAGTAAGTCCTTTACTATCAATAGCTATTTAAATGTAAATGGACTACATTCTCCAATTAAAAGACAGAGTGGCTGAATGGATAAAAAAAGAAAACCCACTGTATGCTGCCTACAAGAGACTATTTCAGATTTAAAAGTGCATAGACTAAAGTGAAGGAATGGAAAAAAGGTAATCCATGCAAATAGACACTGAGGAAAGGAGTATCTATACTTATATCAGACAAAATTGGCTTTAGGCTAAACCTAACAAGAGGCAAAAAAGTTCATTTATAATGATAAAGAAGTCAGTTCACCAATAGAATTAAACATTTGTAAATATATTATGTATCCCTGTTGAACATAGATGCAAAAATCTTCAAAAAATATTAGCAAACTCAATTCAACAATACATTAAAAGGATTATACCATTTAATAGCATGAGCTGTGCCTCATATATAAGTGGCTGGATAAGACCCTCCCCTGATTCTTGACATTTTTCTGTGATTATCACTGCCACTACCATTATCAATTGCATATTAAAGATGAGTAAAACTTATTAGAAATAAAAAATTGCTGAAATCCTTTTTTTTTTCCTAAGTTCTGTTTGTGGTTTGTATGTCAGTATACGTGCACATTATTTAAACATACCCACCATCTAGAGGTATTGGTGAAAGCACATAGCATCTCAAAAGGTTTAGCTCTACTCTAGAAATTTCCAAGAAATGTAAAGGTAGGAAAACTTTATCTGTTGGTTCACTGTAGTCTGTTTTTTCAGAGATTTAAAGAAAATTGCTTCCCTACTTTGCCCCTAGACTTTCTCTTCTTCATTTCTTTGTTTACTTTGTTCCCCGTTATTTTTTATGTTTATTTTTTAGGCAAGGCAACCTTTGGTTAACCTCACAGATTGCAAGGACCTTGTCAGCTTACAATCCCTTGTGTTTTTTATTTTTTACACCTACAGCACCTGGTCTTTCTAGGTGGTCTCCTATCCAAGTACTAACCAGGCCCGACCCTGCTTAGTTTCCGAGATCAGACAGGATCAGGCTTGTTCAGGGTAGCATGGCCATACACTCCAGTCATTTTTTAAAAACAGGTATGATTATATCATTTCCTTGCTTAAATTATTTCATTGGCTCCAGCCTACAAATACAGTAAGGGAATTCAGGCCCTTCACGAAAGGGAAAGAACCGTGGTCTTTCTAGCTCTTCCTGCTAATACTTGGCATCTCACCCCTCCACGGAACTTCCTGCAATTCTTTCAAACAACATACTGCCACTGCCCCAGTGGCTAACCCCTTCTACCAGAGTAAGCATTCTAAACCTAGCACCGTGCTACTAAAATCCTTTAGGATAACGTGTTTACAGTATTTATCTTAATGCACAAAGCCCTTTAAGATTTACCCCCGCTTAACCCCAGAGCTTCTTTCCCACTCCACCCCTCACTTGCCCCTTCCAGAAAGCAGACTAATTCCCAGACACCTAATACTGCTCTGCCTTCACAACTTTAGTTTATTCTTCTGTCTCCACCAGGAGGCACTTACCCCAATCCTAAATAACAGTGCCTTCTAATGGAAAACTGTCCTCTATTATGCCCTCTTCTGAGTTCACAAATCATCCTGTACACTGAAAGTATAGAATGCATTCTTTGTTTCCATTCATGAGATCACTATTTTACATTTAATCTATACCAAGTATCGTCCAACATAGTGTGGCCCAGCTGCAAATGAGACATTAGCACACTCTAAGTTCATTAAGGCAGGAAAGTCTTTTTTGACCTTATGAAAAGGTCTCTTATCCCTACTCATTATCTGTTGAATGGCTGCTTATCCTCTAATATCCAGCTTACGTATTTATTTTATTACTATAATTGTTCTAATTAATCTTCAAAATAGATGTTTATTCTATAGATTAGAAAATGGAGTTCAGTGTAATTTATCCAAGATCACATAGATCCTAAGTCTCAAAAGCAAGATGGAAACTCTCTGTCCAATCTGATGGCAAAGAATAAATAAATTTAAAAAATAAATAAATTCAAAATCTATATAAGTAAATAATTTATATAATCACAAAGTGGCCATTCATTTAAGCATTTCCTATACCAACCTTGAGGGGGATCTGGCTTTACAAGCATTCTTTGTGGTTTATATTCAGATCTTTCTTCACCCCTCTTCCAGCCGTCCATCAAATGATTTATATATGGCCACAAGTAGCAACAAGGAACTGTTGACATTTATTCCACCTGCAAGACAATTTATTAAAATCTTGCACTCATTTAGATTTTTAATTTTTAAAATTATATTCAGTTTACTTCTAGGAAAACATCTGACTCTGTTATAAAGTAGTATAAAATTTTAGAATGCTCAGGATATACCATTTAAGATTAAAGAATCTATTCCTTACCTCTCCCTCGCCATACCACCCACACACACACACACACACACACAGGCACATACCTTTCATGCCTCATTTTGAAGGTAAGGAAATTAAGAAACAGAGATTGAAGTGACTTGGCCACATTTAGGCATGTGGTTAGTGTCAGAATGGGAACTAGAACTCAAGTTTCCAAAATTTGTAGTCTAGCATATTTTTACTTAAGTGCCATGACTCTAGTTAAATGTCTGTGAACTTAGAGACATTGTTTAACTTTTTTTCTTGATGCTTTCTATATTTTTCAATTTTTCTGCATTAAGCATGTCTGACTCTACCATCTATCTGCATGATCATCAAAAATGCATACTTTAATCAATTTCTTAACAACCTAAATTTTAATAGATGTTAAGAGGAAATCGCTCTCATTTAACTTGACCTTCTTTCTGTTAACTGCACCAGATCTGTCTCAATACAATTTAGACAACCTGTGAACCTGAAACAGCAGAAATTTTATCTGAATTACTTTCAGTTTTAATGTAAATGTAGTTTTAATGAACTAAGTTTACATGATAAAACTTAAAGGATGAACATTTATTAAACATCTATGATGTGATGGACCCATATAGATTTACATCAACAGTCATCAGATTATCTGAAGGCCTATAATTTGCTAATTTCCTTTCCCACCTTTTCCTTCAGAGGATGTATGAACTATAAATGGAAGTTAAAAGGAAAACCAAGTTGGAAGGTACTCTTTCCTTAGGAAGTCACTAACCATTGTGAGATGAAAGCATTGTTGAGCAGCCCATTTCAACAAGTAGGAAGCCTCTCCATTGTCTTCCCGTATGAGGCACTGTTAACTTAGCTACTTAACCACCTCCTCAATGTAAAACTATAATTTTATTGCACTGTTGCTCAGAACTTTCAGTTCTGCAATATTCTCTAAACTGAAATCTAAATAGCCACCAAAGTAACTATTTTCAAGAAAACTGTTTCACGGTAAAGATCCTATCAATTTTCTATGCAAAATTATTTTAAAACATATGAAATGAAAAATATTGCCTGCACTGAAACAGACATAGCTAAAATTAACTGAACCACCCACCATTCATTTAGATCATAGTGGAAAGGAGTTTATAATCAGATGTGTCAATACTTTTTCCTTTACCTTCAGCATAGCAGCAGGATGGAATCAGAGAAATGTGAACTGTTATTTAGCAATTAGACTACATCAGATGATTTTTCTGAGGGCTGCAGCTGTAGGATAACACTATGAAAGAAAGCTTGGCAAGTCTTTTATTTCGGCCACTGCTGGAAGAAAATTATGTCATCAATTAGCAACTAAAGCAATAGTTGAATCAATGTGGCTTTTAGAAAACTGAAATTATTTGCTTGCCTGTGAGTCTGCTCTAGATTCTCGTAGAAGCAAATGAATATTCAACTGACATTGTACTAGACAGAGATTGATGGACAGTGTTTTCCCCAGTTCAAAAACATAGATTTGCTTTCTGTTATCTAGTTTCTTTCCCAGTGAAATGAGAATGTTACCGATGAGCAGTCAAATTACCTGTCACATAGTAGGCATCGAATAAATTTTTGTTGAATGAATTAATTAATAATAGTATCACATACTGAATTTTAACCAGATGTGCTAAGTACTTTAGCATTATTATTCTCATTGTGCACACGGGAAACCTAAGGCTAGACAGTTACAGAAGTGGGATTCAATTTCCGTAAGTTCCCCAACACAAGTGAATCAAACTTACATTTTCAAAATAAACATTACTGAATACTAAGAGAGAGAGGGAAAAAAAAGCAAATACAGATGTACAAACTCATATGTGTGCGTGTTTACTTTTCTCTGAGCTAATGTCTTTCGTTTTATTAATTCACTCCCTTAATATTCTTTTTGCCCACTTCTTGTAACTTTTTTTTGTTGTATGCTTTGTATTGAGTATGTATTTTTGTAAGACACCTTCAGTGTTTAATGGGGGAGAAAATGTTTAAAACATAATAGATAGATGATGGATAGAGAGAAAGAGAGAGAAAGAATAAAGTTTGAGAATTTTTGAAACTCAGATAAATACCTCTAGCCCAAAAGAGATGACACCCTTCCTTCCCAGCATCTCCTCAGTCTACCTCGTGGACACCATCTTTTTTCCTACCATGCAGGAGTCCATGAATGGCTTTTCTTGCTCTCTTCTCCACTACTAGTGGCTGATGCAATTAAAGCTTTTTCTCTCCCTGGCTCAAATTATCAGCTCCACCTGCTTTTAGATCACTTTATAATTAAACTGAACCCCCTAAAAAGGTATAACTCATCATAGACTCAGAGTACCAAAATACTTTGACATTATCTTCATGTAAGAAATTGAGGACATCTAATTATGTCCTCAATAAGAGAAATTTTGCTGCTATCATATTTACCTCCTATACCCTCCCATGCTTCATAAAAGGCATCCATTTAAGAAATACTTGTTAAAAAGTTAAACTTAACTGAAAACACTTTTGTCCTTTTCTCATGTATTAGATTTTGAATGACAGAATATAATAGCTAAATTGACATAATTAGATCATCCACCTGTTTCCAGCCATTGCTTTATTAGAAATCTAGTTAGATGTACATATTGATTATTAATTTACATTGCCATCGAAGAGTTGACATGTATAATAATGAAGTAAACTTAACAAACCGTCATATTGATTTTTATAGGGATTCAAAGATATTTCTCTTGAGCGGTTTATACATGGTGGAGCCAATGTTACAGGATTCCAGTTGGTAGATTTTAACACACCTATGGTAACCAAACTAATGGATCGCTGGAAGAAACTAGATCAGAGAGAGTATCCAGGATCTGAGACTCCTCCAAAGGTACTCGTTTGTTTTCATCTTATATATTTTTAGTATTTTTAAGATTTAAGGTAGAAAGTTTATGATGCATTATAGTAATATTTTGTCAGACATAGAGTGACATAGAGTCACTGTCACTGTGCTACACAAGCCCTTCACAGGTTCTAAATTTCTATATTTAAAAGTAGTTATTAGACATTACTTCAAGTAGGTTACTATTATTATTACTTTGCATATGAATTTTCATGAATAAATTGCATGTTTTTAAAGTTATTTTCATTAACTAAATATTTCAAATATGAACAACATTGGTAACTATTCCATCCAGATAAAAACTATATTTGCAAACTGATTTATAATGAGTACATTAAGTTAGGAAACTGGCAGAATGTAAAATGTACAAGCTTCTGCAAATCAATAGTAAAAGGTCAGGTTGTTTAATTTTTCCCAACAGACATTGCAGAAGTATGTTATTCGTATCTGCAAAGGAAGCTGGTAAATTTCTGATCATAAGAACATTTTTTTCACCTAAAAAGGTAGATGACTTCCTTGGATATCATGTAAATAATGGCATAATGTCTCTAAAACTCCTACCTATTGGTTTTGAGCTACTACATAATAAGGCATCATATTTTTAGCAACTTTCACTAACTTTTCACTGACAATATACTGTAGTAAAAAGTTTTCAAATATTATTTGGAAATTCAAGCCTAGAAAACTACAATCTAGGGGTAGAGAGTCTCAGTTCTTCCATTTCCTAATTGTAAAACTTTCCCTAAAAATGTCATTTTCCTCTCTGTGATATAAGAATTTGGCTAGTCATGTCACCTTCACTACTCAATAGAATCATGGAATTTCAAAATAAAGCATTTATTGAGTATTCATTATGTGTCAAGCACTGTAATCCAACCTTCTGAATTTATAGATTAATAAATGCAAGATATTAAACAGGTATGTTAATTGGCTATCCCTGAGTGAAGGACCAGGTTTGTGAAATGCCTGGGATCAAATCATGGGTTCCCTGTGTTCTTTAAAGTTATGAATGCTGAATGAGTGAATACTGAACCCTTGTTCCTAGGGAAAATACAGGTTTTTATTTCATAAGAATTTTCTAGATGCCATCTAGAAGTGTGTGCCCATAAATGTGATTTCTTGAACAGTAGCACAATAAGACACATGGAAAAGAATTAAATCCTTTGAAAAAGATAAAGCCGAATTACACTACTGCTTTTTTTCATTAGTTCTATGACCTGTCAAAGGCCTTTGCTGCTTTGCTTTACTTTGCTCTGCTCCACTCTGTAAGGTATCTGTTCTTTTTTCTAGTTCACTTGTTTCATAAGAATGGATGGACATTTTAAAACACAGCAAATGCATTTGCTTTTTGGTGCCATCTCCTCTCAGCTTTTTCTCCCTATTTAAAAAGTAACGATATTTTTCTTTTCCTTCTCCTGATTCACAAATATTAGCATTTTTCTCTTGCCTTTTATATCTTTATATCTTGCTTTTATTTTCTTGCCTTACCAAAAGGTTTGAAGGCTTTCTCTACTCAAAGATGTGCCGGCCCGGGCAAGTACGGGAGGCATATTCGTCTTTGGTTTATCATTCAGATTAAGCACCTTAATTTCCTTCAGCCACAATTTCAATTGTGAGGGTCTGAGTCTATCTTTAAGCTTATTTTGTCATGTCCTTAAAGAATATATAGCAAGGCTCTTAATTTACATGTGTCACATATATCTTTCTGATGAAACTTTTTAATTAGGTTCTCTACCATTGAAAGGTTCCTTATTAGAATTTATATCCTTTATCTTATCTACATTTTATTTTTTCTCTTCCCTGGAATGCTGGCTGCTGTGCCTAATGGTCATACTGCCTAAGTTTACTTTCTATAATTTCCATTTCAAATTGTTTTGCTTTGTTTACAAGCAGCAAATTAAGGAGATCATCTCCCTTGTTCCACAGCACAAAACTATTGTTAGTATAGTTTTAGAATCTGTTAATCATATAGAATCAACCATATGGAATTCCTAAGAGATAATATAGTTTTTTGTCATTATTGGCAGTTGATGCTCTGCTGTGAGTCAAAAATTTGTGCCATATTTTCTATGTGCTTAAGAATTCTCTGATCAAACTCTACAAGTATTCCTTGTTTGTTTGTTTTTCAGCTTAAACAAATTGCATTTCCTTCTCAGTTTTTCCTCACTTCCTTTCCTAACCTTAATAATCTTTTCATGAGGGCTCTGTCTTTTCTCAAAAAGAAGCACTAGGCAATTATTAAAACAAAACAAAACAAAACAAAAAACATGGTCATGCCTCACTTCTCCAATATAATCCTGGATTACAATGGAAACTTAGAGAAATGGCTTAACCTTCCTGAATACATTCAATAGGCATGAGCATAACATTTCTATTTAGCACAGTGACTGGTGCAAACATATATGTTAAATAAGTAGATGTTATTTCTGGCATCCAGTATATGAGTAACTATAAACATTCACATTCATTCTTCTGAGGAACTGAACAAAAGTATACATCTCACATCGATAAACATACATTAAATCTCAGGGAACCCTGCTAGGCATTTTGGAGGAGAAGAGGGTTGAGACATCCCAGCCCTCTGCGGCTCAACCACAGCAACTGATTACGAGGCAGGTTGTGGTACCATTGCACTTAGCTTTGTATATGTTAGTGTTTCTATTTGGAGACAACGAAAAGACCTCACCTAAAGGTCTTGCTTCTCCCAACCGCTGGACAATTGTGGATTAGAAGTTCTGTTTTTCAGTATGTGTTTTCTCCTTTTTAAATCAGAGCAATTAATAGACTCAGTATACAGTCTTAGTAATCAAGCGATCATAGAAATTTGTGAAGCTAGAGTCAATTAATTATCAGTAATTTAACTGTCATCAGACAGGGTGATACTTTATGTCATAAACCCACAAAACCTCCAGACTATACCTGGTGATTGATAAGTTTTTAACATTTACCATTATAATTATTTTCACTTTATTAGTACACATCTGCTCTGACTTATGATGGAGTCCTTGTGATGGCCGAAACTTTCCGAAATCTTAGAAGGCAGAAAATTGATATTTCTAGGAGAGGAAATGCTGGGGATTGTCTGGCAAATCCTGCTGCTCCATGGGGCCAGGGCATTGACATGGAGAGAACACTCAAACAGGTAACTCACAATTTTATTTAAGTTCAATTTATTTCACATTCCTGTTTAAATGGAATATTCAAGAAAACAGAATAATTTATCTGAGAGTAAATATATTTTACAATTGCCATTTTAATTTATCAAGCCCTTATTGTTTTTGAGACATTTCTAAATAAAATACTGGATAGAATACCCGTGTTTATATCTTATATAAATGCTTAGTCAAGATAAGCTAGATTATGCTGTAGTAATAAACAACCCCAAGTTCCAGTGGCTTACAACCATACAAATGTATTTCTCACTCACACACACAGTAGATGAGCAGGGGCATTCTGCCAACTGTAATCACTCAGGGACCTACGCTGATAAAGCAGCTACCATCTTGAATGCTACAAAGGGAAATAAAGTTGTAAGGAAGTTTCAGATTGGCAATTAAACTCTGCCCCAGTAGTGATACTCATCACATTTGTTTACAACTCATTTGTCAAAAAAGAGTCACATAGGCCTTGCTAACCACTAGGAAGTACAAACTTACCTTGTGCCCAAATGGGCAAAAACCAGAAATATTCGGCAACTTCAATAGATCTTTAAATTGCTTTGTAACCTTGGATTAAATAATATATTTCCTATTTTTCTGATGTTTAACATAATATGTTTATATTCTTAATATTACATTTAAAATATTCTGAAACATCATGGGTTCAGAACATAAGTAAAAATGAAAAGGAAATTTGTAATAAAATATACTTGAATATTTTCCAGAATACAAATATATTTGCACCTATTATATATTAATTTTAATATTAGCAAGGAAAAATATGATCTAGTGTAGTTATTAGGGCCATTTATTATGTGGACCTATAGATAAAACTGAAAAGTAACCATAAACAAACCATATTTCCATTCCTATAAATAATATTCAATACCGAGGATATATTCTGTCAGTTACAATGGAAACTTTATAATATATAAAAAAAAAAAATGAAACATATTCATCTTCCAGGTAGATAGTAGAGTTGCTTATATATTCCTCTAATATCTCTTTTTTCAGATTTTATGCCAGTAGCTCAGATGCTCCATAGTTTGTTAGTGAGTGGCTTATAGTTTATAGTTCCACACCCAAGTGTGGTGATAAGCCTAGCAGATGAAGTCGAGATGACTGTAAGTGAAATGGCAAATGAATACATGTTTGGGTCTTCTTTTTCATTCATAGGTTCGAATTCAAGGGCTGACAGGGAATGTTCAATTTGACCACTATGGGCGTAGGGTCAATTATACAATGGATGTGTTTGAGCTAAAGAGCACAGGACCTAGAAAGGTGAGCCACACTTGAACTGTTTTCTTATTTTGCATTTGACATTTTTAAAAGCTTACAGGTGAAAGGTAACTGCATAGTCTACATTTTTTAATGTGTGTACTTACAAATAGTACTTTCTTGATAATCTGTCATGATTAATATTTAATCATGTCTTGAAACTGAATCAAATTAATTTATACACTGTTTATATCTTTTATCCAAAATGGAAGCAATATTTTTATTAAAGGTTTAGCAAAAGGAATCCCAGAAAGCAAAATTTATTCTGCAGGAAAGCATACAATGCAGGTAAGAGACATACCTCCACGTAATCATTTATGAGAGAGAACAAAGAAAATTATTTCTAATCAGTGGGCATATTTAGAACAAGCTGATTGTTCTTGAAGTAAGCAAGTAAACACATTTAAATAAGCAAAGGGCAGAGTGGATAGAAAATAAGATTATTGTCAGGTTGAGAAGTGAAAAATAACTATGAAATTTCAATTTAGGGGTTGAGAAGATTGTTCAGGAAGCTGCGCCAGATTCTTGGATTTCAGAATGTAACTCTAATGGTCTTATAATGTGACTAGGCATATCAACAGTCTTCACAACATCTAAAAAGAACTTTGTATAATGGAGTCATACAATCCCACAACAGTAATTAGCTTTATGCATTTTATACACGTGTAATTAACACACATAATTTTTAACATTCTGTTTCTCTAGGATTAGCTAGGATGCTCAAGGAAAGAGATGTTCAAGTAATTTGTCTAAACACTCTATTTGTTTCATCACTTGGCCGTTTAAAAAATGCTTTCCCAAATATACTTTCCTGCTTTAGCATAATAATAATAATAGCTACAATTTATGAAATGTCTGCTATGCTCCAAGCATTGGATTTGGTGTAGTTTATTCTAACAACAAACTATAATGTGAGTACAATTATCTCCCTTTTTCTAGTGAGAAAATTTTGGTCCCATCAGGCATGATTACTTGTTTAAGGCCTGTAAGTGAGAAAACAAAGATTTTAATTCAGATATGTCTAACTCCAGAACCTTTCTACATCATTACCTCAGCTGAGTAGACCCTTCTCTAAATGAGTAAATTTTCCAATAGGGTAGAATACAATAAGTTTTATATGATAGTTAAAGAGAAAGCATGTGGATATTCTAAAGAGAAAGAGATCACCTTCACCTGGAGGAAAGAAAATCAAGAAAGGCTACATGAATGAGATAGGATTTAAAGTTAGCCATGACTTAGAGTTTGTATAGGTAGAAATGGAAGAGTCAAGGACCTGAAGACAAGTCGGAAGGACAATTAAGTCACACATAGAAAATGGGAAAGGCTTTCTGAGTTGTGTTTTGCTCCAGTCTTTCATAATGTGTGCTTCTGTGTATTTGTGAGAAGGAGAGATTTGGAGCTGCCATGAAAACCATCTTTAGCTGTTAGCCTCTTACTGGTATCTTCTTGAGGGCAGGCTGCCAGCTAAAACATGGTAGCCTGGAGCCTACCTAATCCAAATCAGGGAGGCAGGAGGTGGACGACAGCTGGGAAGCCAAGCTGCATAATGGGCTCCTCTAAGGACATTGTCTGCCGCAAGGGACAGAGACATGTTCCCAAGAAGAAATTTAAGGGGTTCCATGTAAACACCAACTTTACCCCCTCTGTCAGCACACAGCCAGCAACAAGAAGGAAAGAGGCCCATTGTAAGCAAAGTCCCTCTGCTAGCTGTGGAGCAGATAGAATACTCCATAGGCCCCTAGAAACGTGAGCTAACTGATGGACAAAAGTAAAACGGGCACACCTTCTTGCCACAAACCAGACCTTGCAAAATTAGCCATTTAAGCAGAAGTTTTCTAAAATGCAAAAGGCAATTCCATTATTTCACAAAACAGTAAGTACAAAATGTAAAATGATCTTTATGTAAAAGAAAGAATAATGGGAAAAAACTGTTAATAACTAATGGTAATATCAAGTGGGCTATTTATATTACTGATTTTTTTTTTTTGTGGCCTATCGAACCATGATGGTAACAAAAATTTAGCTTTTTTGAGGTGAAAGTTAAAGAGTAAGTTGGGAGAGTGATGAACAATACATCTTCACACTCAGCTGACATTTGTCTAAGACTCTTAAAAGAAATATGAAATGTAAAATGATGTAGACTCATCTATCTTCGTTTTTCTGTGGCAACGATCAACTTGGGCATTCTGTCAGGAATATTAAACTTAAAAATGAGCTACCATGAGAAACACTGTGGTGGTGAGACTTGGCAATGTGTCTGAAAAGTGAGCAATCGTTCTTATAAATTGGACATATGCCAACAAGGGAGTTGTCTTTGAAAATAGATCAGAGAGTCAGCCCATCAGTTTGTCTGACTTCTGTAACAGGAAAACTGATTGAGAGTCTCATTAAGCAGAAGCCACAAAGCTCTTTCTGAAGTCTCAGTTCCTAAGTGTGGTAGAATCTTCTTGTCTTCCGGTTACTCCCGTAGGGAATGCTCTAGGACCAGACTTGTATGGTTTCAGGAATTCTTAATTGTAAAAATTCTATTTATTGAAAGTAGGTTATATACTAGACACAGTACTGGAAAATTGATGTGCATTTTTATATTTAGACTTCACAACAATGGGAAAGTAAGAAGTATTTTTCTAATTTTATAGAAGAGAAAAGCAGGACTCAGAGAAACTAAGTAACCTGCCCAGAGATGTTCAGCTAGAAATAGATGGAGCTGCGGTGGAAATCCAAGTTTATCCAGCTCCAGAGCTCATTCTCTTGACTGATAAGAAGTATTATCAGTCCCAGAGGCCATGAGGGTTCTCGTTAAGGCTAGAAATAAGCCATATTTTTGAGGACAGGTCTAGCCAAATCAGCTCTCCATGGAACCAACTTTGAGTAGGACAGGGGTTCCTCACAGCCCCTTAGTTCCTATCCAGTCCCTACCTCACAGGCAAAGTCCACCATGAATGCAGAGATATTTACTCTTACATTACACAGTGATTGGATTTGCACACAGTTTACTGTTATGAGTCCAAAGAAGATAGGTATTTTTCTGACAGAGTTTGCCAGTTTAGTGATTTAAATGTTTCCATATCTTTGCTCTAGCATTACAAAACTGTTTTTCACCCAATTTCTGTCTCTAGAAAAAATGCATACTTCTCTATCTGATTAAATGAGATTAGGCATGGGAAACGTTCTTAGTAAATTCTTAAATGTTGTGAAGAACTAGAGAAACTGCATGTCATGTGAGGTTCTAGGTTTAGACTTTCAGATTCCTTTATTTAGGAAGTGACCCCTGTATCGATGTCTATTCCTTGTAATCTTACTTCTCAATAAGTCCATGGCCCACATGAGATCTACCACTAATTGGTCCCACACTATAAACCATGTCTTTCTTTTTTCACCGGAATTGCCAGTAGATGTAAGGCATATAGATAGAGTTGAGAAAATGTTTACTTATTTTTTTTAATTTGCTGGCACTTCTAAATCATTCATCTCTTGGGGGTAGATAGTTGTGAACCCACAGGGTGTTTTTAAATGCAAAATATAAAGCTCTTAACCGACATGTGAGGATTGTCCAGAATGTGCCCAGTACTGTACTTTTTCTGTTGTGAGAACTCATAAATAAAGAAAAATTATCTTTCCCAGAGAAGGGGTTGCTGAGATCTGGAGGATGTCTGCATCTTAATGGAGCGCTAAACTCTAAAACTCATTTTCATGTCATATAACTGTCGTGTGGAAAAGAGAATTAACAAGAAGCAACTGATGTGTTGTTTGTTTGTTTTTGTTAAATACATGTAGGAATTGAGAGATGGTAGTTCTCAAAGGCATACTTGTTTTTAAATTATATTTATCACTGAAATATTAAATAAATGTCAGCTACAAGTGAATTCATATGGACAATTGAAAATAATTGCTGAATTCATACATACTTATAATTATATATCACACCGAGAAGTATAGAAAGCCATATTAATGAAAATTATTTTTCCATCTATTCTGTTATTGAGTTATAAATACAATATTTGTGAATAGCATAGTGCCTCTTTCTGACATGTTATTGCTTTGTTTTAATATGTTCACAAATGCTAACACAGTTAAGAAACTTGAAGGAAGCAAGAAGACTTCCACAACATATTAGAACAAATAGTGAAGAGGCTAGTGATCTATTACATTTTTTTGGACACATGAGTTTATGAACTGCACCCAAAAAAAAACAAGAAAAAAGTTGGGAACACGTTATATAAACACCCATTTAGGGATACTGTGTAGCATAATAACAAAGTATATATAAATTTTGTGTCACGTAGAACTGAGTTTTGAATTCTGGCCCCACCAGAATAGAACTTTCTGCAATTTATTTAACATTCTAATATGGGTCCTCGTCTCCAAAATATAGATAATAATTATACCTGCCTCTACATTTTGCTGTGTGTATAAACTTTTTAAGATGCATATTTAAAAAGCATCAAATGCAGTGTCTGTTGTAGAGTAAGCAGTCAATAAGTGGTAGCCATTCTATTACTTAATGGTCTGCATGATACAAAGAACCCTACCTTTTCTTTAAGACCCTGCTGTAGTTTAGCACTTTATAAAGTGCTTAACTAATTACTTCATGTATTTTATGGAAAAGAGTTTGCATTACATCTAAATGAGAAAGTAATATAAAGATTTAAAAATGAAAAAGTACTAACTAAACATAATCTTTGAAAGTGAAAATGTACATTAATATTAATCTCTGCTGTATTTAGCATTTTAGAAATGGTAAGACCGTTTGTTACTTAGGGGCTAGGTAACATCAAAGCAAAAACTGTTTTTATATTGCTTTAAAAATACATAGGTCATTTTTACTTGAAAAAATTCTGTAATGTCCCCTTTGTAAATCTGGCTATTCCCTTTACTATAAGTCCTGTAAAGTTATTGATAAGATCATATAATTTTAAAGGTTACCTATTCATCTCACTAGAAAAGAGGATAAACATAAAATTATGTGCCATCTGTATCTACATTTCTTTTAACCACTCATTCCCAATGTCTCTGCTACTCCATTAATTGTAAATTGTAAAATTGCCAAATATATAACCAGGCAGATCGTTAACATCAGGAAAATTGGTTGATCATCAATTAAGAAAATTTCCAAACACCTTTTTTACTGCTTTTTAATTTTTTGTTTGTTTGTTTGCTCGCCTATTAATATCTCTCACTATTCTAAGGAGAATTAGAGAAAACTCTTCTAAAATGAATTTTCAAGAGTTCTCTCTATTTGGCAGGTTGGTTATTGGAATGATATGGATAAATTAGTCTTGATTCAAGATGTACCCACTCTTGGCAATGACACAGCAGCTATTGAGAACAGAACAGTGGTTGTAACCACAATTATGGTAAGTTTTAGTCTATGCTTTATGCTCTTTCGTTTTGTCCACAGGCAATTTTAATTCCCCAGCTGTAGTAAAAAGGGAGGGTGAAAGCTGCTTCTTAGCAGTGGTGACATGGGTATTCTGATCCACAAAAGTCTGTTGAGACTTTGAGTAGGTTTGTCCTCAGCTTTGAGTACATTCAGTACTTTTATTTGTATTACCTTTTGTTTCATTGTTGTTCTTGGAAAATGCTTAGATGTTAAAAATGGAAACTGTCATGCTCTAGTTGGAAATGTATGAAATGCTGATTCCAAAGGACAAAAGAAAGAACATGAAAAAGATCAACAGCCAATCACATAAAATATTTGGTAGTAAATACCATATTATTGTTGTTACTATGTTTTTAAAACATCGATGTAATAGTAATTAATGGTGTTTAAAATTATAATTTCCAGGTAGTTTAATCATCTGACAGAGATATACTAGATAATGATTTGTATTGTCTGTTTATAATAGTGGAGATATGAATGTGAAGATTTTAGTGAGCATGTTTTATACAACTGAATGCTTTAGAAGTAAATTTTGTTTTCTATTTATTTTTAATGCAAAAGTGTTTTTCCACACCGATTATTTTTCTCATTGACCACTGGTAAATACACAATATAATTATAGGACTTCTAGGAATTAAGAAAAATATAATTGCTTCATTCTGTCATATCATAAAATCAAAAATACTCTAAATTTTAAGGCTGTTTTAAAAGATTTTCCTGAAATGATTTTTTAAATAATAGACTATCATATATTTTTCTCTTCTACCATCAAACGTGATGAGTCAATTCTAGTCAAAGGAGATCAACAATCGGTGATCTTTTCTATCTAAATTAAAGTTATATATCCTCAGCTCGCTGTCTCATTTAAGCAGAACATATTTTAATTACTTATGAAGCCCTCACTCTAAATAAAGTGGAAATATTTTATGTGCTTTAGGCTTAGCTTATGTAATTGTAGTTTTAGTTTTTAGTAATGTCGAGTTATTTCCAAAATTTTGACATTGAGGTCAAAGCATGAAATACCAGAGAGAAGCTCATATATGTTGCAATTGGATTTATCTGTGTTGTATCACAGCCAGCAATTCAATGTTAATCTGCAAAGCCTTGGTCGGAAGTTTCTGATTTTAGAATGCAAACCAACCAACAGTTTTTATGTAAGAGTCAAAATATATACCTTCTCACTTAATTGTGTAATGTTTGCATGGGACTTGAAAAGCAATATATATATTTCTTTTCCTAAAAAAGACACAGTAATGGAAAGTCATACTTCAGTACAGTCCTCCTCTTTTCAGCCTCTGATGAAGAATCCTATTTTAAGAAATTGATCAAGAAAGAAATGAATTCCACGCTGTTCGGCCATTCCTAACTAAGGCTCAAGTCTTGTTCTGCTGTGTAGTAAATTTGAGCTAATTTTTCATATGGGATTCTTCTTGGATGACCAACTCTGGACTACTAGAAAAAAAATTTTTTTTAAAGTTCTGTGACTGTTCTGAGAAACCAGAACAAAAGAAGAGTTAATCTTCATCTTTCTCAAGAAAATAAATAGATGTTGAAAAAGAATCACTTAGCAATTCTGACATATCAGTTCCCAAGTCTTGAAATGAGGTCATTGTACATAAATGATTGAATCATATCACTCTTAATTCCAAGCGTAGATTTTCTGAAAGTAAATATTGATGAATCTGTGTGCTTGTTTTCTGAATATACACAGTTGTTTCTTTGAAGATTTTTTTGAAATTTTGCCTGTTCTGTGTGAAATAAAGTGTTTTCATGTGTCCTATAGGTATAAGGTAGAGAATCATTTATCCATCCCTGTTATTAAAGAGGCTGGAGATATAATTCTTAAAACCAAATTAATGAATAAATTTTGTAAGCATGGCTAGTTTTCAAAGCATGCTATCAAAAAATAAGTAAAAATGACTGAAAAATCCAACAATTTCCTATGTGCATAAAGAAAATTCTGTAAAGTTACCTGTTGTCTAACAGTGATATCATCAATATTTTTGCTATCAGAATAGTACAATCCTAGTTTCTGTCTTTTGTACAAAAATGTAATTGTCGTATAAATAGTATGTCTGGTCTTTCAAAAAAAAAATAGTATGTCTGGTAATTCAAAAAAAAAAAAAAAAGAAGGCAAGAAAAGAAAACATACTAAAATCCTTTTCCTGAAAATGTTCCTTGTATTTGCTTTTGTTGAAAATAGTAGCCTGGGACCTATGGCATCTCTACCATCTCATTCATTTTGAAAGAAATATGGTTCCTTGTAGATTAATGAGATGTTGGCACCTGCATATAACAATCTCGCAAGTTCAATTGAAAATTCCCAACACAGATGGTGTTGGTTAGACATTGCAATGTGTGCAAGATAGATATCTAGAGAGAAGAAGGCTGAGAGTGTTGTGGCATTGGAAATCATTCATTTTTATTGAATTGATATGGCATTGCTGTTCTCCCATTTGTCTTTCCTTTGTGTATGTTGTTATTTATATGTTGATACACTGTAATGATATATGCTATTGTTAAATAAAATTGATTGATAAATTCATTTATTCATTCACAAATATTTATTAAGCGTCTGCTATGTGCTAGGTACAATTAAAAGTCCGGGGGTATGTACAAGAACAAAACAGACAAAAATCCTGCATCCAATTAAACTTATATTCTAGTAAAAGATAGCAGACAGGAAACATAAACATAAAATGTTAACTATCATTCTTTAATAAAATGTAGCTTTAGCTTTTTGCACTGTCGAAATTTATTTTTTACAAGTTTGTATATCTATGTGATCTTCATTTTAATGATTTATTTATTCTACCTGAATATAGTCATACTGAAAATAACTTAGCTAAATCTAAATAAAAAAGTGAAATTGACAATATCATCAAATGAGAATCATGACTACAAAACTGAAAGGTCTAAAGTCTTGGATTCAGATACTCATCATTTTTTATCTTTGTTTTAGTCACTAAAGATTTTATAAAATCTATAAAACTTAGGAGACTGTGACCATATTGACTTAACTTTTTACATTCAAAATCATTATTTCTTAAACAACCTAAGGAAGCCAAATCTATGCCATGTGGTTAGGACAAATGCAGCAAGTAAAAGGCAGTTTGCAGTAGACCTTGGGAGAAGAGAAGGTGGTGTTTTTCTTTGTACTTTCTTCACTACTTTCTTTGGCTGCTGAATTCCCTGGAAAAGGAGACAAAATGCAATGATATTTCAGCCAAGCCCATTTTCCCCCAAATCTTTACTACTGAAGTTAAATGACGCTTATGATGCATTAACCAACTAAGAAAGTATTTCTCATCACCTTATAAACATAATAATCCTTTAGGAAAATTTTCCATAAATCCAAATGTTTTCACTGCAGAGCCAGAATTATGTTAAAACCTAAAAGTAATTTACTTATCACATTGATTTTTCTAGAGGTTACTTTCTATCCTTTTTGTGAAATGTTTGATACTTTATCTTCTCTATGTAAAATTTTGTAGATGCACTATGCATAGAACATGTGCATATACAACAATCTACACATATATATTTACATATAATATATGTATATGCATATATGCATATATGCATATATATATACAGAAAATACAGATATATATTTTTTCCTGGTACCATATACTAATATCCACCATATATACATTGCCTCCAAAGGACTTATAATAAATTAGTTTTCAAATAAATTATTTAAAATAAAATTGTACATCTATTAAATGTATTTTTTTTCAGAATGTAATAATAACATTTTAATTTCCACTTTCAATAATTTTATCCATGAGATAAATTTTCTAGATAGACTAAGATTCTTTGGAGAAAGCAAATATCTACATAACAAAAGCTTTGGTAAATACCAACTTTATTATTTTAACTGTTTTCAATAGTATTTGAAATGATTATATTTGTGATGTTTACAAAATCTTAAAATCTTTCTAATAAGTATCTATTTCAACAGTGTCGCTTTTGCTAACTACGAATAATCCAAAAAAAAATTTATCTAAGTTGGAAAATTATATTTTATGGATTGAAAATCATCTTAATTCATTTACACAAACATTTTCATAAGCAAGCCCTAATATAACAGCTTTAGACAGAGATCGATTTCTTTCCTGAAATAGCAGAGCATATGTAGAATACCATTCATTATGGAAATTGTAGTAATAAACTCATAATCACTAAGAAGTAATGCATTTAAAATAACTTCTAGGGCATTATTGTCCCATGGAGCACAGTAGTTGATAATAAAGATGGCAGGTTATACTCCTAAAACAGAAGAGGTTATATTCTAATTCTTTGATAATTCTATTTTCATTCACAATTGAACACCTGGAATTCCATAAGGCTGCTTATCAAAGGTGCCCCACAAATCCCCTTAATGATTAGCTAGAACTCATTTTTTACTATATTGAAAAGATTTGGTATTTTCTTTGCCCCAAAATTTGTATTAAATCTCCCCAAATACGCAGTGTTTAAAGGGCTACTTGTGAACAAATTGTCAGAGTAGGAATGGAGCAAATAAGAAGGTTGAGAAAATGTCGAGGATTTGCTACTCATTTGAAACAGAAAAATGAAACATTCAAAGAAATATAGAGCTGAGCAATCATGAGAGCTTTTGTTTAAGAAAAGCTTAGACTCTCTCCCTTTGTTCTTCTACCTCCCTGAGTTAGATTATCTTATTTCTCTTATGCTGCACCACTTGTCTGAATCTCAAAAATTGTGTCTGTCCCTCATTGTGCAAAAAGCCTAGCTAAATTTCTAATCAATATCTTCAGTAAACTACAGGTTTTTCTAGGCTTTGTTGGTTTTTTGTGGGGGCAGGTAAACAAAGACATGACAGGTTCCACTGTCCAAAAAGGAAATGGAAAAAAATGAAAGCCACTAAATATTTTTTTATTAATATATACATATGCCTGTTTCAGAAGAGATGACTTTGCACTTGTTAATATCTAATTTCCTTTTGAAGACCTGAATCAAAAGTTCTAATATTACTTCGCCATAATAGCCCTATTTAGGAAGCATTGGTAGACCAGGAAATCTTTAGACTTGAGTGCCTTATATGTACCAGACACTATGAGAAAATATGGAAAGGTTTTATCTACATTGTTTACTCAAGTTTTCATTTAAAGAATTTCATTCACTAAAAATGCAGAAATTCAGTTCTTTAACCTGCCTCCTTTCTTATTAAGTCATATGAAATTTCAAATAGTTGCACATATTCAAACAGATGCAATAATAGCTTCAAATATTTTCAGATACTTCAAAATATAGGTTTAACTCCCATTTCTGCTAGTTCTGTGAAACTGAACAATTTGCTTAACCTATTTGAGCTTAAATTTTCCATCTGCAAAATAGGAAATGCCTATCTCAAAATGTCAGTGTGAAAAGTAAATGAAAGGGCAAAATTAAAAAACGTAGCAATGTACCTGACAGAGTAATCACAAAATAAGTAAGAGCTATTATCATTTTTCACGGCTATATTTTATTAGTGTACCTCACCACTCTCACTCCTTTACACTTATTAAAAAGACTTTAACCTTAATTGATCACAAGAGGACAAGGGGCATATTTTATTTATTTGTGTACCCATAGTTCCCAGCAAACTGCCTGGCACACAGAAAGTGCTTAATAAATGTTTGAGTAAATAATAAAAGTTCAGCTTTTAATGAAACACATTGTTCACAAAATAAAGTAGAGGGAATTTAGCAAATTAGATGATAATACTAGCTAGAGAAACTTCTGCACACAAGCTAATATGCTAATATATACTTGAGGGCTAAAATTTATAAATGTTCAAATATTTTAGACACTTTAGTGTAGATCTTCAACCTTAATACCAAACATGAGCCTTAGCCCAAACTCCTTTTGAAAAACCATTGTTATACCAATAGTTATAGATGATAGCTATACAGCCATTTCAATTAGAATGTTAAGAATTTTACAAATGTGTGATTCTTGCTTTTTTCTACATATTCTTCCATATTTTAATTACCTATTGCAGGAAAAAAGAGAAAGTAAAAAGATAGCTCCTTTTAACTGCTAATATTTTATAGCGTATCTTAGAAATTAACAGTGCTTTGCAACAACTCGTGAATTTTAATAACCACATTTATAATTTGCAAAATTCTTCATATTTAGAGAATGTTTTCTGTAAACTAATAATTTTAATCTATTTAAAAAAGAGACAATTACATACCTTAATTTTATAGATAGGTAAACTTTCTTTACTCAAGTCCAGTGTTAAAAGGAAAAGTGAGAGATTTCTGGTGCACTTAGTCATGTCGATTTAAGGCAGGATACAAGGACCAATCTTGGACAGTTGCCTGCAATAGAGTTATATAGGGTATCTCTGTGAGAAAATCATAGATCACGTAATTTATATCCTTATTAAGTTTTTAAAAGTAGTTTTGACATTTTCAAAGTACTTAAAAAAAAAAAAAATTAGTGTAGATTGCCATGTTCTGCAAAGTTAATTACATTCTAATCCAGAGTTCCAAGAGCAAGTTCAAGTTCCCCAATTACTAATTTACTGGGGTAAAAGAAAAAAATTCGTATCAAAATTACTAAATGAATGTTACCGTACAATTTTATAAAATATAAATGCATGATCTCAACAACGTTGTGGCCCATATTGGTTATTTCTTGCCTGCAAATGACTAAAAAATCTGAGGCGTGACCAGGAGTTCTGTATGTATTGCATGTTCACCAGGCCTATCTATTAGTTGGTAGTTTTAGGTTCCACTTATAAAATCAAATGCTTGTTTGCTAACATGTCTCTTCAGTTCACGGCCTTTAAATGATTTGAATTAGGGGTGTGTGTGTCTGTGTGTGTGTGTGTGTGTGTGTGCGCGCGTGCATGTGTTTGTTTTAACCTGGAAACTGTCCAATTATTAGCCACCAGTAAAGTTTTTCATTTTATATGAATTTTCACAATAATTCTTCATTCTATTTTCTGTCTTACTTCCTTCAAAAACTAAATGGAACTATCACTTGAAGTGTGTGATTGTCACAATTGGGGGAAATTATTAGCTTTCATTGGGGACATATTGTATAATAGGATAAAAATTCATGGAATACAACCCTAATTAAAGCCAAATTTTTGGACAATTTTAGGAAAGCCAATTTAAGTATATATAACTTTTTAATCTATTAATTTATTTCTTCTTTGAAATGCATCTTGTTAAATTTTAGAGAGCAAAGAAAAGTGACCTAGTTCTTTTCCTAAAGGAGGTCACATTTGACTGTGGATAAATAAGATGCAGAATATGGAGACCTGCGACCTTGAATGAGTCTTTTATTCCATGAAGCTGACTAAATAGTCTTTAACTTCATGAGATATTTTGCAACTAATAATTTCATTGCCAAAAATGATATCTATGCTTCTCAAGACAGTTATTAATGGATATTTGTCCTATCACAGTTACAGTGCTTGATCTGTAATAATCACTAAATAGAAAATTATTTTAAAGATTTCCCTTTCAGTATCCAATGTAAAGCAATTTAATATAATTCTAAGCATATTTATTTATAGATTCACTTGTTTTATTATTGATTTATAGCCACACAAAATCATTCTGTATACTAATACAAAATATAATCTTTTTGTCAAATTCTGAATCTGAAGTTACATATTTTCGAATGTTTTATAATTTCTCCTTTACAGTTCTACTTCTCTCATTATAGGAATCCCCATATGTTATGTACAAGAAAAATCACGAAATGTTTGAAGGAAATGACAAGTATGAAGGATACTGTGTAGATTTGGCATCTGAAATTGCAAAACATATTGGTATCAAGTATAAAATTGCCATTGTCCCTGATGGAAAATATGGAGCAAGGGATGCAGACACAAAAATCTGGAATGGGATGGTAGGAGAACTTGTTTATGGGGTAAGCAAATCAATTTATTGAAGAATTTACTTACATAAACATGAAACTTTTTTTTTACTTGGGCACATATCAATTTTTAAACGTCTATTACTGTTTTTTTAAATTTGCAGTTACATTCAAAGAGACATATATGATGTTCAATTGTTTCTCTATTTCGTTAATAACTCAGTTACCAAGCAATGAGAGAAACTAACACTCGATAACCTCAAAATCAGGAAAGATAAAAATTCAGAATATAATATCCTAGTAAAGAAAAACACTAACTTCAGCTATCCATGATTATTCTTTTCTTAAGTTTGATTTTTCTATATCATAAACATGTTGTGAGAACTACAAAACAAATCCATTAGTAATCTGCCATATGATAAACATAGAAACATATTTTTTTCAATAGCATAAAGTTGAACCTCATTTTAGCTAGTTATTTATATCACTGTTGGTTGTGATTACTGGTAAATGTCTTCTAAGTACCTGGTGAAGTGATCACTAAACTACTTTAGCATATATAAAATATCACCAAAAATGTGAGATTCTTACAATTCTGCAGAACATAGTAAATTTAAACTTTATGTAATACCATCATTTTTTCATACCTAGCAAAACACAAAAGCTAGAATTTATTCCACAACGGGCCTCACACTAAAGCATTTCATGCCCTTTCTTTTATGATCACTAGATATTGAGTATACACTTTCATAACCAAAGACAAATTCAGTGTAGACCTTCCTGCCTGAATCAGAACAATATCAGTCTCTTCAGCTACTACTGCAAAGTATAAGAATCAAACCAAATGCTAGTGATGGTATAATATTTCCAAAGTCCAGAAACCAAACCTAGAATAATAAGCTCTACTCATCGAGAAATAGTTAATAAATTTCCTATGAGCCAATTCACATTTCACAAATGTCACCTTCAAAGCATAATCTGTTTGATTAATTCCCTTTGCAATGAAGTTCCCTTTGCAATGAAGAATTACACAAGAGTCAGTTCACATTTCACAAATGTCACCTTTAAAGCATAATCTGTTTGATTAATTCTCACAAGTTCCCTTTGCAATGAAGAATTACACAAGAGTCATCCTTCCCCAGAAAAGAATAAAGAACTTAGAAAATAAATGAAGTCTTATACAGGGGCTTATTTTCCAACCAAAACTGCAATTCAATAGTTTCATGATTCTACATCCTGCTTTTCAGACCATGAAGCAATGAACATTCTCCACACAGTCCAGTATAGTAGCTGTAACAGCAGCAAGAGGAAATTGTTTGGCATTAAAGAGCAATTAGGTAGTTTTATATCTATTTGAAAGAACTGTTGATTAGTTGGGTGCCTTAAATTAGGGCAGGAAATGCAGTTGTGAAAAATCAAAAACTATTTTACCACAGGGTTCATCAGTGGTTTGATACTGAGCTTTAAGGTCCAAAAGAAGAGTTCCTAAAGCTTATGTTCCTCGGTAATACTTTAAACTTTTAATTCAATAAACCGATTTAAATGTGAACATTATCCAGGTCGTTATAACTACAGTAATTTATTTCCTTCAGAAAATACTATTACGTATTTCATCTCCCCCAAAAAATCATACTTAGATCACTAATTAGTTATGGACAGGAAAACTAATCTGAGTTACTTTCCAATGCCTCTGCTACATATCTCTCTTCTGGAGTCCCTACCCATTGAGCAGTTCAGGCTCACCCTTTTTATTAGGGGAATAGGTTTTAAATAATAAAAACAAGTGTTATGAAGAGAGGAGCATAATTAACAACAAAAAGTATATATTAGTAGTACACATGTCACAATAACAGGAAGTTCCAAAGTCAAGCAGTTCTCTGAGGGGAAAGAAGATAACATAGTGGTTATTAATACTCATTACATTCGATCATTAGCTCATCCAAAAGGATTTAAATATCCCATTCTCTGTCACTTGAGTTGTCTACTTTTTTCTCAAAAGAAATCTTCTTCTATGTCTCTACACTTTCCGCAGATTTAGTATTTTCCATTCTGGTGTCTGCAAGGTCTGTACTTGCTTCTCAACTTTTTTTCTTTTCTTCCTTACTGCTAACACCTACATGAATGCCCAGCTTCCAAGGCCCTAAGTAAAACTCCAGCCATTCTCTTCTACCCGACAAAGCCTATGAGACAACAAAATTATTAACTTTGAATCCATTATTAATTTTGTTTATTCCTTGCAAACTTTGTTACTGTAATTGTTAGGTATAGATGTCTCTGAAGCACTCACATGTGATCTCAGCACACTACCAGGAGGTGACTTCAGAAGCTCAGAAGCTTCACTGACTGCACCAAGTCCATTCTATGATCTTCTGTGATGCTCCAGGGCTTTCTCCTGATCCCTGGCATATTTCACAAAGCGTGTTCCATAGCCAACCAGCACCAGAATTACCTATGATATCTGTTAAAATACAGGTTAATGAAACCCACTCCAAAGATCCTCAAAAATTCAAATATTATCAAGCTCTTGCAGGAGATATTTTACACTTAATTTTGGAAATTACTGAGAGGTAATGGAACAAGGCACGCGTAACATCTCCACTGTTAGTGGAAAAAGCCCAGATGTATCCTCTATTCACTGGCTTCTTTCAGAACACAGATTTCAGACTGCAAAGTGTCCTTATTGAATGTTACTGTCACCACTTTCATCTAATATTTGCCTTCCATCGCATCTAGTTTTTTGTGCTGGAGACACCTTTATTTCTCTTCAAGTTTCTTTCCTTTTAAGGCTTTCGCCCTCATTAGTGGTAACTTGTATAAATACAAAATTTCAGAAGATACTATACAGAATTATATAGTATGTGAAAGGTGGCATTTCAAATCAATATAAGGATACACTATTCATTTATGTCCTGAGACAGCAGGACAACTACTTGGAAAATTAACAATTCTGTAACACATCATCATACAATATACAGAATAAATTATAAAGAAATTATAGATATTAGATTAAAAGACATATAATTGAGAATGATCATATGAAATGAGAAGGATTTTTCTAAGCATGAAACCAAAGGCTGGAAACACAAAAAGATAATTTTATATGGCTTTAACAAAATTTAAAACGTATATAGTGCAATAAAATACCATGAACTAAGTTATGAAAACAAAACGATTGATGAATAGGGAAAATATTTGCAACATTTATGGAAAATAAGAGGATATTTTGAATATATTTAAAAGCACCTACAAATTAGTAGGTGCTAAAATAATGAATACTTCATGGAAATTAGGGGCGGGTTATGTCAGGTAACACATAAAAGAAGTTAAAGTGGATGTTTTTTAATAAAAACAAATTCAAATTAGTACAATGGGATCTAATCTGCCATATAGCAAAGTAGTGAAAATAAATGAGAATAACAACATACAGGGGGTGACCAAGATTCAAGTCTACAGGTGTTTTCATACAGTGATGGTGAAAGTATGAATTTGCATATTTCCAAAGAAAATTTGGGGAAAACATATGATGAGCATTAAATAAGTTGTTACCATTTAGACCAGCAATCCCATTTCTAGAAATTTATCTTAAATAATTAATATATGTGCAAGAATTTATTTTCAAAGATGTTCACATCAGTAATGTTATAAATTGTGTAAAACTGGAAATAATATAAATACCCCCTTGAATAACAAATTGAGAAAATTTTGATACTCTCACATAATAAAACATTTGTGATCATTAAAACTTATTTTTATTTGAAATGAAAATGAGTTCATCATATTCTTCTGAGAAGAGAAAATGAATTATAAAGTATCATGTTTTGCATTGCCTCATTTTAAAATAAGAAAACTATTATTTATAAAACAATGTCTAGCAGAGCATATATAAAGAAAAAAGTAAGAGTAAGCGAAGGGAATGAAGATAAATTTTCCTAATTTTCTGGTTCCATTTTATATACTAATTTTTCTATAGCTAGTTCATATATCGCTGTGTAATGAAAACTATACAAATAATAAACAACAACTATGGGGAAATAATAAACTCTCAGCAACATTTCTGGCTTTTATATATGTGTTTATGATGTGAACTAAGTTTATTCTCACTTGAAGGCACACAGTTAATTCTCAGTCACCCAGCGGATGGCACAACAGCCAGAGCACATTTCTCATGCTAACCTTCCATTTGCCCTTGTATCGAGCTGCTTGCTGGCCATCGTATCAAACCCAGGCCTAAGATATACAGAAGTGAATGTGAGAGTGGCAACCTCTACATAAGAATATGTCTGTCTAGGTTTGTTTCAGATTCCATTTTAATGTCATATCTTTTCTTTTTAAAGTAAATCATTAAAAAAAAACACTTTTTTTCAACTGTAGATAGAGTAACAGTTTACAGTTTTTTTACCACACTGTTTCACTTGATTTTAGGGATGGTATGATTTCATGCAAGAAGCTCAGTGCCAAATCACAGAGCTGCCATAATGTGTAAGACTCACCTGAGTCTCAGTTTCAGCATCTATGTAAAACAACGATAAACATAAGATTGGTCTGAGGGGTAAATGAGAGGCTGTTTAAAATATTTACATTAGCATTAGGCACATAATCCCTCAATAAACACTCACTGTTATTTTATTAAGGTTTTTAAAATACATAATCACAATAATAAAATGAGATAAACAGGAAAGAAAGTATCTTCATTTTAGAGATATGGAGAAAGCCTCAGAAAAATAGCTTAAAATCACAGAATGAAAACGGAAGCTGGTGTCTTATGATCATAATATCTGAGAATTGAATCCGCCGTTTTGCAAAATCTTTTTTAGAAACTGAAAGTGGAAAATCAAAGTATGTGAATAGGAAGAAACAAATGCCAATTTCCAGATTTTTGTGTGTGCGCTGAATTGGAAAATGTTGTCAAACAACGGGTGTCTTCTATCTTACAAACACAGATTTTATGATAGCTTTTCTCATAAGTGGAAAGGGGTAAAAAAGAAAGGACTATTTGAAATTTGCAATTCATAATATTAAGGGATGGCCCAGTAATGAATTGGTGGCAGCATTTCAAATGAAACAGAAAAGACTGCAACATAACAGCATTCCTGGCCAAGAAATTCAGAGATTCGGCTGTTTTTAAAGACTCTTAAGTTTCCTCTGTGCTGTCCTAGATCCTTAAGGATTAATGCAGTTATCTGAGTTCAAGTTATTTTTACTTATGTCTACTCTTACTCTGTTTCACTTCCTCTTATCTAATTACTAGCACAATAAAAATATTTTGTGCAATTTAAGTGAAATATTATGAAAACAAGTGTCCATCTCTGTAATTATCACTGGCCTTACTCATTGTTGGCATTCAAAAAAAAAATGTAGAATGAATGTAAAACTGGTTAGCTTTGAGTGGATCAATCTAGGGCTAATTGCTTCACGAAATCCATTAACCTATGTGTTTTCATGTGTCTTTTCTCTTATAGAAAGCAGAGATTGCTATTGCCCCTCTGACAATCACTTTGGTCCGAGAGGAGGTCATTGACTTCTCTAAGCCCTTCATGAGTTTGGGCATATCTATCATGATCAAAAAGCCTCAGAAATCTAAACCAGGAGTGTTTTCCTTCTTGGATCCTCTGGCCTATGAGATTTGGATGTGCATAGTCTTTGCCTACATTGGTGTCAGCGTGGTCTTGTTCCTAGTTAGTAGGTTTAGTCCCTATGAGTGGCACACGGAAGAGCCAGAGGATGGAAAGGAAGGACCCAGCGACCAGCCTCCCAATGAGTTTGGCATCTTTAACAGCCTCTGGTTTTCCCTGGGTGCTTTTATGCAGCAAGGATGTGACATTTCACCCAGGTTAGTTTCAAAACTCTTCAGTTCTTCACCAATTCCCCAGTAATTCTAAGTGTTGTGCAGAACATCTCTCTACATGTTCTTTTCCTGGAGCCAGAGCATTCCTTGAAACACAGAAAAAACTTGCAACTCCCAAATTAATCTAAGTATAATCATAGCCAAATTTTCCAAGTTAGCACAAAATGTGGATATATCCCAACCTAAAATAAACACATGCAACCCATCAGAACCTTCAAAAATTACTTAGTATTAATATTTCTTTCAGTGGTTTGACAGATGGAAACTAAAATCTGAATTATAAGAACAGGAATTTGTTTGCATTTTCTCTCCTTTTCAGAATCAAGTGTTTTTTGTTATTGTTGCTGTTCTTAATTTTTTTAAGTAGTTTTGAACTTGATTTACATCCCATGTAACATTAGGTGTATTTCTGCCATGGAGTTACCCAAAAATCAAGTCAATATGTAGATATGTACCAGATATACATTGTTCTATATAACAATATATAATAAGCTAAGCAATGGGCAAAGAGTCAGCAGTGTAAATACTATGTTAGTTTTATAGAGATGTTTTTCATATCTGTGGAGTCATGGCTCACCTCCTTTGGATGCCACTAAGAAATTTTTCAGTTTTGTTTGCCAAAACTGTGACTAATCTGTTGCAGGAAAAATACCAATTTCTCCCATAGAAAAGTAACAGAAGGCAGGAGAAACTAGGAATTGAATTTAAATAGTGATTTATAGTAGTGTGGCAAGTATATGGATTTTTAAAAGAAATGTATGCTTTCTCAAAAAGAGACATGTTAGCCACAATACAGTTTGTGTTTCTTAAGACCCAAGGAAACTATAAAAGTGCTTAAATTCCAATAACATGGAAATCTAAATCAATAACTCTTAATTAACAAAATGAAAAGAAATCAAAGAAAATCAAATAATGGTTTTTAAAACGAGGATTAAGCAAATACTAAGTTAAAACCAACAGGTGCCACTTATACAATAAGGATTAAGAGGGGAGCATTTTAAAACTGTATGCCACGGAAAACATGAAATTTTTCCTCACATTAAAAAAAATGTTTAGAAATACTTTGTCACAGGAATTTTAAATAGTTTGGGTCTCAGTGACTGATATCAATTATAAATATGCCCTGAATTTTTTATTCATTCTATCTTCACTTTTCCTCTGCACTCACACTCACTCACACATCCCTGATAGCCAGAGAAAGGGTGAAGAGAGAATTTTTTTTTGAGATTTAGCATCAATTTTTAATGCTGTTGCTGCACATTGACAAGTCACACATTTGACCTCCTGTTGGTAGTGACAAAGGGAACATTTTTGTACCAGTATGTAAATATGTTTTAGGACACAGCTCATCCTCCACTCAGATAAGAAATGGAATATCAACAAACCAACAAAAGAAATTCTTGACTATGATCACTTTGAGACCAATTCTAGATCCTCACCTGGTCTGGCCCCACCTTGGCATATGTCCCATCCACCCTGGCAGGGCTCTGACTGAAAGTAAAAATGAGATCTCTGAGAAAAGCACTACCAACTTGTATTAAATCTAAGACTTCAACCACTGTTAAGATATATTGATGTTTTATGTACCACCGAGAGAGAAACAGTGCTGCCAATTAAACCATGATGCTGTATTTTATCTCAAACAAAAAATGCGTTCTAATTTCAGAGATGCTAAAATGTAAGGGGAGAAGGATATCAATGAATTTAAGCAGGTATTCCTCTTCTGAATCTGAAGGAAAGGGGCATTAAGTTCCACATTTCTGCCCATTAAACAATAAAAAGGAAGTTTTTCATATTTTCAGTTGTGTTTATATATACGTATGGCATAAAAGACATCAAACTCCGCAGAAATGCTAGAATCATTCTTAAGTCGACTACCAGAAAATAAAACAATACTGCAATTGTTTTTTTAAGCATGCATAGTGAATTGATGGTATTTCTTTCTCTATGTTGGTTAGAGAAAGGAAACTGTGCATTATCTTATTCATGTTTAGATCCCTCTCAGGTCGAATTGTTGGAGGTGTTTGGTGGTTCTTTACACTCATCATTATATCGTCTTACACTGCTAACCTCGCTGCTTTCCTGACGGTGGAGCGAATGGTCTCCCCCATAGAAAGTGCAGAAGACCTGGCCAAACAAACAGAAATCGCCTATGGAACTTTGGATTCAGGGTCAACAAAAGAATTCTTCAGAGTAAGTTAAGGGAAAAACTAACAATGAAATGTTTGTAGTTTTGAATTCAGGAAATTTGGCCAATAATTATACCATGGCTTCTAGCTATTGTAAGTTTTGTAAACACATTGGCCACTGCTATGTTTAATACTAATACTTTTATGTGGATTTTATAATCACTTTAATTTGCAAAAGCTAAGTGATTTATTCATAATGCAAGAGGGATCCTCCCTAAGGAAGAGTAACAGCAAAAAAGGTAATGAAAACAATTTTATAACATAATGTATCCAAAAGATTCCAGTGTGATAATGCTATGTTGTGATACTGCATCTGGCAAGATTGGATTTATGTATGCTTTGGGGCAAAGAGCATAAAAATGAAAGCAAAGCTTTTTTAAAAAAGAATACATTTAACTTGCTGCATTTGAAACCCAAAACTTTAATTTCAGGTTTTACACCCTATATGAGGTATATTATTCTATAATCTATTCTGCAATAATGGATTTCAAAGCAATATATTTGCATTCTCACAAAATAACAATAGCAAAAACTATTAAGTTCTGAATATCTCTGTAAGACATTGTATGGTAGTTTGTGCTAATTTCTCTGCTTTTGCAGATAAAATTGTTCAAACTGATAAAATTGCATTTCACATTTGGATATGATCCCTTTAGTTTGCCATTAAGATGGCAGATATTTTTCGGTTTTTGTGTTTTTAGGTGTTTCTTTCATTATAAGAATGAATTTTTTTAAATAGTGAACCTCTTCCACTCTGGTTCTACTTAAATCCAGAGATATATACTTGGCAATGTCTGATTAGAGATAAGGGTTTATTTTGTGACCTCAGAACAAACAAATTAAAAAGGAGTCAAAGTGACATTTTTATAGATATTTAACTAGGTAATAATGAAGACGTTTTGTATTTAATTTCAATTGTTTAAAGACTAGATATTTTAATAGTTTAGAAGACAAGATGTATTTCACTTATTTCCTAAGCTTTTGTGTAAGAATACTGATAGCCTTTTAAAGGAGGTTTCATACCAATATCCAGTACTTGACAGATTATACTTCCATTTTAAATGTATATATTTATAATTTTCTCACTCAACTTGGAAATTAAATACAACAAAATGTTCTACTCCTTAAGCTGTCCTTAAAAAAGATTTAATATAATATCCTTATATATTACAGATGTTTTATATAATGCTAAATCAAAAACAAGTCAAAACCCTCTCCCAGTGAGGCTTATTAAATGTTCTGGGCCTCAGCCACCCCTCTGGGTCCCCATTTCTCTTACAATTGTGTTTGTTTTCTCACAAAACTAAACTTGGTTACCAAAAAAAAAAAAAACAACCCTCAGTCAAACCTATCCTCGAACATTGTTTAAAAAAGACACCAGATAATAAACAATATCCTTGTCAACAATGTAAAAATAACATAAAATTTGTTAATTACAAAATATTTGGAGATTTTTCTAAAAATATATATAATAGTCATGACAATAAGTTTTACTAAGAATATTCTATGAATAAGCTTAATTAAGCAAATTTTTTAACTTAACTAAGAATCTCCAGTCTCTAAAGCTTAATAACGATGGAAAAATATCGTTCTAACACATTTTTGCATAATTTCAGTACCTTGCTGGAAATCTCTAAGTTTGTAATTACTTCCACCCGAAAGTAAGTAGGTAAAAATTAGTTTGCCTAGAAACCATGCATCTATATGCATCAAAACAGAATACAAGTTTGTGTTATCAGCTGCATTTTACTGAAAAAAATGATGACTAATTTTCATGTTTAAAAAAGGCAATTATTTGCAGATTCCTCATTCTGCCTTGAGTGATGAAGGGAGAAAGAAATGACATGCTGATTTTCTCCAAAAATTTCAAAAATAACTCACTGTAAAGCTCTTTGGCATCACGCACACTGAAAATGTTTATTTCTAATCTTTACAGGGTTTTTAAAAACTGCTCAAGTTCTAAAACCTGGTGAGACAGATAACAGAATATATTGACAGGAAATACAGGAGTAAGGAAAGTTGCTTCCTAGATTTACAGAGCCCCTCGTACAAGCTGCGCGCTCACCCAGCCCTGTATCCTTTCTTTCCCTCCCAACTTTAGTTTCTAAATTGAAAAAGTTTTATGAGTATATGTATTTATTGTTGCAGAACAGTCTGAATCTTAATGGGACAAGAAAATAATTTTCCCTGTCAGCACACTTTCAGGAACGCATAAATTCGGGTTCTCCGATAAAAATCTCATTCATTTCCTACCCTGTGTTCTCCCTCCTCTCCCTTAGATGATGACCTGGTTTAAAAAAACCGTATGTCTAACAGGTTAAGGAAAGACAATGTGAAGGGTATTTTTGTACTCGGTCAAAAATGTTTTCTCATAGGAGCACAGTAATCGTACATCTATCAGCTCCGCTCAACTGCTTCAGGCAGTGACCTATGCTCTGCATTTCAAAAAATGTTGGTTATAACCAACTATGAAAAGAACTAGACCGTGGAAGAAAATTACAACTGAATTCCACTGTTGCCTTGGTTTTATCCCATTATGAAACTTTATATGTTTTATGTTCAGTGCACCTTGTTAAGCATAAACATAGAGGTATTTAATGAAAGTCTGTACTTATCACTTAATGACAGTCTTTCTCTTTAGGCATTTTTACATTATTACATACCTAATTTGAACACACTGGTTTTCACTTCAGTGTAGATTTTATACTGTGTCTGTTTCAGTCATCAGTGAATTCATGAATGCATAAATGAAGTGGATTACTATGTCCGTGCTTATAATATTATCAAATTGTGCATTGATGAGCTCTTACTAGAACATCAGTCTTGCTGCATAAGTGGCCAGAAATGGGAAATAATTCACCTGAAACAATGTAAATATTAACTATAATCAATGACATTTGTACACATTTTCTATTAAAAGCAGAAATAACAGAATACTTAACTTTTGAGAAATTAAAAAGACAGCATTTTTAAAACCTGTTCTCAGTAGTAAAATAGTACTTTATATCAGATAGTTTCCCATGCATTGAGTTTTACAATAAAGACAAAACAAATAAATCTGAAACTGATTTTCTAATTTCAAAAAAAAATAATGATTTTTATATTAACTTTGCTTATTACCTTAGTATATTCACTCCCCAAACCGATGTTTAAGTAAATATCACAGTTGAAGGTTTTAGAGACTTAAAAGTTCTATCACTGTATTTATAAGCTCCCTGGGTCTGAAGAAATTTACTCATTTTAGCCTATCTCATCAAATTTATAAAGATTTGCTTGCCCTCACTCCTTAGCAAACATCCTCTTGTAGTTACAGAAAAGGCAAAGGAATATTTTCTACCTTTTCATTTCTTGAATCTCCGCATCTACCTCCTTCACCCAGTGGATGTGATCTTATCTAAGCCCTGCCCCTTTAAGTCAGAATCAGAATTTCTAAGTATTACGTAGTGACAAATCATGTAAATTTTTTTTCCAAAAAAGTTTTCATCTTTCCTCTACTTTCCACTGGAAGTCTGTATTTCATCATTTCTGTAATACTCAAGACCTGCTATGTTTAGTATAACTATACCATGGAATCCTCTTTCTTTTGGATATTAAAGGAACTAATTCAACTTCTTTTACACTTAAGGTATGGGTAATTCAATATATTTAAACAAATGCAGCAGTAATTTTCCTCACATTAATATTATGGGAATGTACTTCTAAAAAATATGTATTACCTAAAGATACTTTATTCTTTTAAAAAGGGATATTTGCTTTAATAGTATGTTGCATTCTAGAGTTAAATTATTTTTATAATTACCAAGCTGTACAAATACTGTTTCCATTTTGCTATTAGTTTTGCTTAGCTGTTCTGTTTTTTTAATAAGATACTGAGTAGCAACTGAAAATTATCAAGTAACTAACATGATTTCAAAAAATATATTTTTTAAATATTTCAGTCAAAATAATTCCCAGATAGATTTTATTCCTTTGTTTTCAACATAGTATACCTAGTGAAGTATACAATATATGTGGATGTTGTTTACCAATACTTCTTTACATTGAAATTATCAGAATAGGTGTTTAAGGACCATCTGATTCAAGTGACCCAGATCATTTATAATTTTCAGAGATTGGAAGTTGTAAAATGGAAGAGTTAGATCTCTGGGAGAGAACTCAACTATTAAAGCCGGAATGAATGTGGCCTGGCAACACAGCCTCCCTAGAGGATCCCATGCTTGAGGGCTCTGAATCTAGATACTCTTCTGTCCTGGAAGCACATAGAATCTTGGCAACTAAATTGTCATGTTGGCATGGTATTTCCTAATGGGAGGATTTCCGTAGCCAGAAGTAACCTGTCATTACCTAACACACACACCCATCACAATTTCTGTGTCAAGAGATATTTTCCCAAGTGTTACTAACATAAAACATTTCATAAGACACTACAGTGTATCTGGTATATCTATTTCCCATCTTGATATTTATCACCATTTGAATATACGTTAATATAAAATATCCATTTTTTGGTGTTCAAGTATGCAAATCTTTTACTGTGTTTTGTTTATTATATAGGTTCATTGATTACTAAATTTCCATTTTATGAAACCAAAATACTACGAATACTACTTTATCAGCTTTTTTCTTAGTCTCCCTGAATAATTTGCTTTTGCCCCAAACCATGTATTTAGGATACCTGAATCTGCTTCTTATTGGATTCTATTCTGGTAAACGGGGAGGTCACTAATAAAAAATGTACATTCTACTCAAGATTTGGCCTCATACCTAGATTTAAGTCTGAATGAAGTATCTATTATTTTTTACTTGGATCCAACTGCATAATTTCAGCACCTTGTTATGGAACAAATGCAATTGCATCAGATAAAAGTCTGTGTGTATGACATTGTATTATCAAACATCAAACAGGAGTCGGGCTTTTCTATCTTATTAAATACATCCTTGGGGGACATATGAGTTCATTTGGATATATTTTCACATTTAAAATGGATGAAAAAATTCTAATATGAATGCAGATACCAGCAAAAGGATCTGGGTAAAGTAAGTAGTGGAAATAATGTAGTGGAGCCCAAATGGACAAAAATAAACAAGTTCTTGTCTGAAATCAGAGAATTAGAATGACTAACTCTCCAAAATATAAAGTAGGGAAACAGGAATCACTTCTCTTTAAAGTTTAATGTATGTTCTATTTAGAGATTTTGTTAGAAAATTCTAAAAATGTTTTGGTGAACCTAGAGTTTGATTCTTGTGTTATATATATTTGGTGATTTCTTCTCCTTTGGTGCTCAACTACTGACTTGATATAGACTGCACTTTCTGCATACATCTTATTAGAATGGTTTTCATTAAAACTTTGAGGTATGAAAAAAGATAAAAATAAAACAATATAACAACTCTCTTTATTTGTTGAAATTCAAGTACAGTATTTAAAAGGTATATTACAAAGCTAAAATTAAATCTTACCTGTGGTCCTTTTCAAGTTTACCATGAATGTTGATACAAAACATGATTTTAAATGTTCAGCTCTCTTTATGGCATTAGGCATTTAAAAATAATGAGTAGTTCTTCGAGCAGTTCAGTAGGATAATTATTATGACAAGAGGTATCAGCTTTTTCAAAGATCACTTTTACATGTCATTTCAGTGATTTCCTTAAAGAGTTGTAAAAGGCACTTTTCCAATTGTAAAATAGTAAGTAATAACGTCATTAGGGCAAATTGGAGTTAGAGGGCAATGAAAAGCTACTGAAAGGCTTTATCCTTATTTTGGTTCTGTCAATATTAATATGTTGTTCTCTTCTTTCCTATATTTAATTTATTTTAATTTCCTCCAGAGATCAAAAATAGCAGTGTATGAAAAGATGTGGACCTACATGCGATCAGCAGAGCCATCAGTGTTCACTAGGACTACAGCTGAGGGAGTAGCTCGTGTCCGCAAATCCAAGGGCAAATTTGCCTTTCTCCTGGAATCCACTATGAATGAATACATTGAGCAGCGAAAGCCATGTGACACGATGAAAGTGGGAGGAAATCTGGATTCGAAAGGCTATGGAGTAGCAACGCCCAAGGGTTCCTCATTAAGGTGGGTGGAATAGTATAACAATATAACATGTGTTGTTATAGTATTCCACCTTCCCTGATGTCCCCGAGAGAATTATTTTGTTTTGTTTGTGTACATGGTATGTTTGTTTGTTTTCTGTTTTTCCATTTCACGTTTTTTTTGGTCAACAATCAGGTAATTTTTTTTTTTTTTTATTTCAGAGTAATTAATCATAGTCAATGTATATCTTTTAAGGCCATATAAAAACCAAACTGGTTGAACACTAGCTGCTTCCAGTGGGCCTAAAATATGGGTAGCATATACTTCTATATCTCATCGCCTTTTTTTGGCTCCTAAAACCTACGCTCTCATTATGTCAGTAATAATTCTACATTTTATCATTATTTTTTAAAATTATGCCTGCCCACTATTTTCTGAGTAAGACAACATCAACCTCTTCCTAGCAAACCATTCTTTTTTCCATTTCAAAGTTTCATTTATTATGGCATCATTATATTTCAGATTTTCCTGAGGTTGTATTGGTGCTAACTTTGTAATCACATCTATTTATAAATGCAATCATGATCAGAGAGAAAACTGGGCTCTGATTTTATGGTGCTTACTCAAGTCACACTCTCGCTTATTGCTAAGAGGGTGTGGTGTAAGTAAGATCCGTAAAATTAGACCCAATGGTAATCCAAAGCTCTTCACACGTAGACCCCTAAAACGTGATGCGTGTGCGAAGCATTACACATGTGGAAAATCCACATGTGTTAAAAGTGAGACTTTCATTCTTAGGGAAATGTTAGTAAAATCTGCCCTTTTCACCCTTTTGGTCCTGGACATAGAAAATTCACATGTTTATGTCCAGGAGGCAGAATTTCCTATTTTCCTTAAGCAATAAAGGCTTCTGTTGAATTGCTGGGGCTAGAACAAAGCCAGAGTCAAAAGTGATGACTGACAGATAACTCTGGTCTCAGTGCGGCTTAGGAGAGATTCGTATAAAGCACAGATTCAAGAAGAAATCAGAATCTTTGCTAAAGGACTTAACCAAGAACCTGGTCTTGAAAAACGATGTCTCTGGTAAGCCTTTGAAAAATGAAGGTAATGAGACAGGTACTATTTTTCAGCAGGAACGATTGTTTTTATTTGTTTCAAAAAGGGAACTGCAATGTGCTTTGGGTATGTGTGTTGGGTGGGGGTGGGGTTAAAGCAGATATAAGAAACAAATGTTATTGCTGGAGAAGTTGTGTTAAACCAGTACTTTGTGTTTGCAAGCTACACTCTAATAATTAGTGAGGGGCTTTATGGTATGTTCATAAGGGATAATTTTAAAATGAAATAGAATAAAATGAGCCAGTGAATATAATTTGGAAGTGGACATTGGCAATTCTGAAGTCAGGTATATGTGAACATACCTCCCATGTGAAACTGGAGAAATGTGCAGGGAGAAAGCCAAACTAATAAATTATCCATGACAAAATTCTTCCTTAAAAGATTTCCACCGTTCAGACTTAAACCAGCATTAGGATGTTTGGTCTTGAAGGGTGTATTTAGTATGATACAATATCAAAATATGCAATGTCAAAAAGGCCAACTAACGAATAAATCTCTATAGAATCGGTAATTATAAGAGCACCTTAGTGTAAATAATTTTAAAGAAATTGGAGAGGAAGCAATGGTAATATATGTAGATCAGTGCTCAGACTATTGATTACATCACTGGGTGTTGTTTTTGCTCTTAATTAATTCTTTGTGGATGTAGCTGCCTTATCCTCTGTCTTGTGTCTGCTGATAAAGTCAAGTTCCAGGGACTGAATTTGGCCCTCGGATACGGGTACGCCTGACTCCCATTGATGGCAAGAGAGGTCCCCCTTAAATGTGCCACTTTGTCAAATCCACACTACAGGGATTGTTTGAGGAGAAGCTGAAGGGCTTCATCTGTCTAGAACTGTATAATCATCAGCTATTGGCTTCCCCCTCTTTTCCTGTCCTCCCCTGGATCTTGTTAATGAGGCAATTGTTAAACTCAGCTTCCTGGATGGAGAGTTTGTTTATGTGCTTTGTTGTACACATGCCACAATTTCCTGAGCAAGCTGGCTCCTGCATGCCAAAACCACAGTCATTTTGTCCTGTCTTTCAGAGCGTTGGAAGGGCACTGAAGGCTAACCAGCATTCCCCTAAAACCCCACCTCCTCAGTCCTCCACCCCCAGCCCAGCTAAGCAAGAGGCTCATTAAGCTTAAATTCTCTTTATTAGACTAGGATCCTTCTGTTGCAAAAGAGGCAAACTAATATAGAGATGGATTAATAGACACCTTCTGATAAATGACTTAGGTTGTAGAAGCAAATTCAAAATTACTGCATTCATCAGAGCAAGCAAGATCCAGAGGGCTTACATTCCCACTTTAAGAGTATCTTTGAAACATCTCTGCCTTATTTCTTCAGTGAAGACTACATCTGTCTTCCTATGGTATCAATCTTTTTTAACCAGGTCTTTAGGTTAATAGTCATGGATACAGTGAGACTGGTATGTTTCATTGTCATTAATTATGGTTTTCTCACAAATTCTGCTGTTTTGATTCATTAGGCAGCATGAGACTTTACAAAAAGGAAAACAGTAATCTCTCCTTCTATGTAAACTGAGCCATAGAATGCAGACAAATGACTTAGCAATATTCCATTGGTCCAGGGAGTTTTAAATTTCTAGGCCTTGCTGTTTATCAAAATGCTTCAGGAAAGAGGGAGAGTATGATATATGATAGGATGGAACGTCAGCACTTCGGTCTTTAATGCAGACTTTAAAACAAATGGAATTAGGATCATCGCAGAGAGTATTATCCGTGACTGGGCTAAAAATATTACAACAGTGATGACTAGCACCCATCTTTAAGACAGAGAATGATATACAGAGCTCTTTATTGTTCAAAGAGACTTTATTTCAGACTAGTGTCTGCTGGGCATGCACAGCGAAATGTTAAAACCATTGAGCTATTACTAACAGTTCTCAGTTACAAAAGGCCAATAACTATGTTCAGAAATTTTTGGTTTACTGTACTTGCACATAGATTCTCCAATTTTTAGATGATAGAATGATACCAGGTATATTGATACTGTTCAATTTAGCACCTATGGATTCTAATATATAAAAAAGGAAATAATTATAAATAAAAGTACCAGTAAACTATAAATATTAATGAAGGAAAGAACTTAAACCTTACTGTCATTGTTATTTATTTTTCCAAGTTACCTTCTAAAGAAAACTTTCAGGTCTTGTGAGATAAAGGGTAAAATCTCTCTTTTTTATATCATCTCTCAACTATCTCTATACCTTGGTATTTCTCCTGGATCTTCTTTCCACATGTGCAGTGCTATTTATACCACTACCAATGTCATGTCCTTACTTCCTATCTCTTTTCCAGAACTGTTGTGAGAAGACTTTCTCTGGCCGAAAAAATTTTAAAGGTTGTTTTAAAATATACACTTTAGATGGCATTGTAATGGAATGTAAAATTTAGACAAAAAAAAGGAATTATGTTTATTTTGACTTTACTATCAATACTATCAACTTTACTACTTTACTATAGTATAAATATCTACTATATTACAGTCTTTATTGCACAGTAAAGTTGTGTACTTTACTATCAAAATATTATCATTACTATATTATCTATATTACATTAGTTACTATACTCTCGACTTTACTATGCAATAAATAAAACTAATAAAGATTGTTTAGATTGAATCATAATTTAGTTAATACAGATTTACTATTAAATAGTTGTTAGATGAGAATATCCCTTTTAAAGATACTCATGTTATCTAGTATCTGTAAGTACCTCTGGGGAACAAAGCGATGGTCATATCTGATGATTTCCCCTAGTCTTTGTAAGAATTTAGATATTTGCTCCTAATGTTTGAAGCCAAGTTAGAAAAAAATAGCATTTTATAAATTCCATTCAAATTTGCCTTCTCTAAAGATGTTTATGAGAGTGTCTAAAATAAGGCAAATGCTCTGTCACCAAAAAAAAAAAGTTTCAAAAGCAAGCAGTTCCAAAGAACTTGATCAATAGTTGAGATCTGGAAAAAATGAGGTCCATTGGACTTGCTGATGCCTGGTGGCGGGAACCCATGGCAACGAGAGCTGATCCTTTGAAACTGGACACACCATGCTTAGTTTACAACAGGCAAGTCAGAGCCTCACAGCAGTAATGTGGCAGGGAGAGGAAGTACTAAGAACGGAAATTAGAATAGCATATCTTTCACTGGACTCTTTCTTTTAGTATTTAACACAATTACTGGCCTCATAGGACACTTGGCCCAAGCCTAGATCTGTATCAGGGTAAGTAGAGTTCTCTATATGCCAAATTATACCACTTTGGAAGATTCATTAGGGCAGATTTATTAAATTTAATATATTCAAATTCATGTATGAAAAATATATTATCCCCAAGGAAACACTTTCCCACGTGAAACTTGTCACATTCAGTCATCAGGTGTTCAGGTGTACTTGGAAGGTTTAGAAAGAAAGTTTTTTTTCTGAATGTTGTGTGTGAAAATAGCTGTAGTCTATTTTTGATGTTAGTAACAAATTAACTGTTAGTACTTAATATAGACACTAAAAAACCTTAAAAGTACAGAAATTTAAAGCTAAGTACTTAATATTCCTGAGCAGCACTTGGCCTCAAAGTGAATAAACTTTTAACTTGTTTTCTGGAAATGAGTTGCAGGATATTCGTAGAGAAATTTTTTTTTTTTAACTATCACAGAAAGAGGTATGTTTTGCTTATGAACATCCTTCATTTTTTGGTTCCATATTAAAAGATGCTACAGATAACTTAGTTGTGTTTTGGAATATAGTCTGTCGGGCTAGCAATTAGAAAACACACACACACACACACACACACACACACACACTAATCAATTTGCACCTCTCAGCATATACACACTCCAATACACACAGTCTCCTAGCTGTGATATGCTTAAACACCTACCCACTTTGCTATTAGAGATGCTGACGTTTATTGTGGATACCAAGTATTTTGCATTCACAAACTGAGATGTCACATGGTAAAGGTATTAATGTTACATGCGTCTTGGGGAAAATAAGCCCTTTTAAAATCCACACACTCCATCCTTCCCTTTCTAGATGTTGAATACAGTAAGAAACATAAAACTTTCCACTGCCATTTGAAATTCTGGGTTTTTCATTAAGCTTTTTCCTATGATTAAAAGATGATTGAAATTATGGTTCCCAATGAAAAGGGGGGGAAATTGCATTTTTCTGCATTTCTTTAAGATTTAACAGGTATTGTACATTTTTGGCATTCTCACTAGTCAAAAAAAAAAAAAGCTAATATGATTTTCCTTCATTCATTTGCCAGTTCATTCAACAAATAGTTACTGAGTTCCAACTGAGAATTTACCATGTAGTTTTCAAGTTGTTCACTCTGGGGATGTAGAGTGTAGAGTGAGTGCAGAACCTACAGCCAACCGAGTCAAGCAGCCTTGACCTACACATGCCAAGTATATCTAGGAAACATAAACTTGTATCTAAGATCAATGTTCACAATCTGATATGTGATAAATGTGCTGTAGATGAATTTATCCCTCCATTACTAGTGTATTTAAGTGTTCTTTCCTGGGACATGTCTAGTAGCTTGTCAGGTTCCATATTATGTCACTCATCTTTACAGATCATCTCACTACAAAGAACGGTTTCCAGAAGCAATTGCAACATTACTGCTCAGGTTAAAAAGGAGACACATACAAAGTAAGAACAAAGCAATTGCATGAGGGTTCTTTGTGTTTGGATCCCCCTTTCTGTGCTGGTGGGTAGAAACCCAGATGTGAGTTCTCCAGAACTAAAGCTAAAAACACCAGGGCTGGAGAAGAGATACGTCACTTGAGGGTAATGGCAATGCTGATATCCAGAAAGAGGCACAACTGAGATATCTTAGTAAGAAGATAAAGTGCAGGTAGTCAAAGCAAAGCATCTGAAAGTATCTCCAAACAAAAGGTTTAGGGGTAGAAGGAAGGGATAGAAAGGAAATATACAGAACCAGGATTTTTAGAGCTAGGAAAATAGCAAGAGCAACAGGTGTTAGTTAGTGTGCCTGCCCAGAGCTGCTGCTTCTGCTCTTATATTGAATCAGGTGTGTTGGAGTAACCCAGCAAATGGGTGTGCGGCTTACTTGTAAAATCTCAGCAGTAGGACAAACACCCTACACCAGAGAAATTATCTATGTGAGGCTTCCAACTTCCCCAATGCTGCCTGGCAAATATGAGTTGGCAGGTCGGATGGCATAAGAAGCCTTCACTTCCATGACAGGAAAGGACACTAAGACAATTTTGTGATGTCACTGGAATGTGTATTCAGATCAAAGGTAAAGAGTTAATGTATGCATTGAGTTTGTCTTGGAGGACAGAGCTTGCCTACCCTTAGAAGTAGCCAAAGTAGATTTGAATGTATCAAGTTTCAGTGCTATTCCTTTTCTACTGAATTCGCCTCTATTTCCTCACACTCAGCATTTTCTACACCAATATTAAAATTATCGCCAAAAGAGGTTTTGTTTCTGCTTTGCATAATATAGCTTTTGACCACAGCTATAATGCTGCTTTTTGGCCCTGTCAATACTTAATTAATAAAGAAAATGTCTCAAGATAATTTTCTTCCTTATAGACCTCAGGCTATAAGACCATGACTGCTCTAGATAACAAATGCCTTGAACTTTACAACGATAAAGTTGCCTATATTAATTTAGGAGCAGCTGTTAATTTATCCTCAGAACAGCAGCAAGGTCATGTGATCAGAGTTTTTTCGTTGTTGTTTTTACTTTTTGTACATCATTTGCATAGGATCCTATTCTCCAGACTTAACCTTCCTACAGGAAGGGACACCAGGAAGGGACACCAGGAAGGGACAATCTGGGAGTCCTCAGCACAGGCTGCTGCAGAGGAAGGGACCACTACAGTTCTGAGATCATAACTCACTATTCTGAACATTTCATCAGAAGCAAGAGAAGCACTATAATTATGCATAGTAGATTCCTACCCTAAATTGCCCCAGGCCCTCTTAGCTGAGAGTGTGGAGATAAGGTGGAGAGGGATTGCAGAAGAAAGGGAAGAGGGGGCTATTTATACTTGGAATAATGTCATGTAAAGAATATTTTAGACAAATACACACACACAGGACTTTGGAAGGGGTGTGGTAATCAAATTTACCATGAAAGTCCAAAACTTATAATAAAATGCTATAAAGCTCACTTTATTGTGGAGGTATAATATACTCCTAAATGTTGAATTCTATATAATGCCTCTTTAATACAGTTTTATACTCATGGTAAACATCTGCTTAGTACATCATAAGTAAATAATGGTTTTCCATAAAAATGAAAAGGTATCCATTTTTTTCAGCATAGCATATGGGAAACCACTCATACTCAACTTTAGACATTAGTGTCCTTTTGTTTCTAAAAATAATATCAGCCAAGATGTGGCTGGTTTATGATTCATATTTAAGAAAAGAAAGATAAAATAGTTAGGTAGTCATCTGGAATGAGCTAGAAAATATTAAAGGCCTTGGTTTAGAATTGTATTCTATATTAATTTAAATGAAAATAAGAAACTATAGCTTATTTATTTTAATGTTTATCCCCCCATCAATCCTGTAACTCTTGTTTTCAGAATGAAATAATATACATTTGAGATTACTTTGCTATAAGCACAGTATCATATGCACTTGGCAACACCTGAATGGAAAATCACCATTTGACTCTCAAAAACACCTAGCCCTGGCGCCAAGCCTTCTCAGAAACAAGAATTATATTGATTATGAGAATATTTTGTAAGTAATAATTATGCTAACAAGTTATAAATACTGTGAACACATTGTTTATCCTCCTTAATATCAGAAAAGTCTTTTTCATGATTAAAAGTAGTTTATTTTAAATGGACAGTTTTCATATTTTCTGAAAACCTAAAAAATATTGTTAGCACTCATCCACAGAATGAAATACACTTTCAAAAACTCTGTAAAACCATTTCAAAATGCTCCTCTAATATCACGCAATTCAACAATAAGAAAAATTAAAAGCATAAAAATATTCCTACCATCAAGTCTGCCTTTTAAAGTATGCAATACTGAAATGTGGGAAAAATTTATCATTTTAAATACCACTGACCATAGAAAGTCATATTACATTATGTTGAAATAAATTAGATTTAGCCTACTTCTTTTCCTGAGGTATTCAATGAAGAAATTGACATGAATAATTTTTTACAGAAATGTTAAAATTCTGTTTTCTCTAAGTGTTAAATATTTGGAAGTTAGCCAAAATACGAATTAAATAGGAGTCAGTCAAACAAATGTGACACAAACAGCTCCTGACTTTAAGAGAAAGTATAAAACTATGTAGGCCCTTCTCTATTCTTGCTTTACTACACAGAAGATTGTATAAAAACTGTCAAGAACTACCTAGGAGGCCTCTGCTGTCATAGAATCCTAGTTGTTTTTATCTGGAGCTGACAAATTGCAGCTTCTGAACAATCTTTTTGAATGGTCCAGAATACTACTGTAATTAAGAGAAGGTCCAGAATACTATTGTAATTAAGAGAAGACATCATCGGACCCCCAGTCCCTAGTCTCCCCTCTTTTCAGGTATTTGCAATTAGGACCACAAAAAAAAAAAATCATAAAAGCATTATCAGCAAGTATAGATGCTCTACACTGCTAGTGCTTTTAGCATGAAAAGCAAATTTAATTTTAAAAAGCATGAGAAATAGAAAACTGAAAATGAAAGCAAGTATCCAGAGTCCTAAATCAGGAGCCTAACCTTTGGCTTATATTAGAGGCTAGTCGGAGGTAAATAGAAGTAAATAGGAACCAAGAAAAGCTAACCTCAAGATTGTCAGATTGTCTGCCAGAGTAAAAAGTAGAAGGCATAGGCTTAGAGAGAGAGAGTCTATTAAATGACATAGCAATGATAATATCGTATAAGGCTAAGAATCAGATAATATATTATATAATTACTGTTCTTTTTAATTTGTTCACTTTCATGAGATGTTTAAATTTGGCTTAATATAGAACTCTAAAAACTACTGAGCAGTATACTTAAATGAAACAATATTAGTAATAGTACAGAATTATAGCTTTCAAACCACTTCCACATATACTTTTTTTACTTGCTCCTTTTAACCCTCTCATGATGTCATTTTTGATTTAGAGGAAGGCATTATAAATTAGAGTTGTTAAGTGACTTGCCCACAGTCCCACAGCTGAGCCTAAAACTGAGATCTTCTGACTTTCTCCAGTGCTCTTATGGGAAAAGAACAAAGACTAACTTAATATAAATGCAGTTTACTTTGAAAACTTACTGAATAGCTTCTGTGATTCTTCCATGCTACAGTTTTGGCAACAATGATAACTTCAAGACATACTGAAAATACCCATACAGAACTCAAAAAACTATAATGTTTTATTTGTATTAAAAACTAAATAAATTCTTGTTAAGTTGAAGAAGTTACACAGAGGTAGATTTAAGGTCAGCACAAAGAAGGATTTTACAATAATTAAAACTGGACCAAAAAATGAGGAACAATTGGCTATGATTCCCAACAATCAGAGTTGTTCAAGTAGAAGTGAAAAGGATTCACACACTGTGACACTGACATCTAAATTCTCTTCCCTCTTTGAGAGTCTGAGATTCTGAGTCGTGCCCTGGACTCTGTTTAGCAAAACAATGAAAGAATTCTCCAATACCCCTTTTAAGTTGCAGATACTTAATAAGACTGGGGAAAAACTCATTCCCAGAACCTCGATAGGGGCTCGTGCAGTTTTGGTATTAAATAAGTCACTTCTTCAGTGAATAACTGCTTTAATCGCAGTTTGTCCACATTGTGAAATGGAAAAGCACTTAAGGAAAGCATTTCTCTGTAAAAACCACAGAACTACAGACAGACCCAGGACTTGTATGCCTATATATGCAGACTTTTAAAATTAAATATCAACATTGAACTTTTGGTACCATTTAAATCTGACAAAATTCATTGGATTATATAAAAGGGGGAATAAAAGAGCAAAAGTGAAGCACATGCATGTAGGACTTGCTTGGATTTTTTTTGGAATGAAACATATATTTTCATATCTAGATATGATGAAAATTGATCCATGTAATGTGGTATCCTGTGGTGATTCAATAAGTCATACTTGAAAGGGTGATTTTTAAGGGCACCATAATAACCCCAGCAACTTCAGGACCACTTAATTTCTTTTCCATTTTTCCTTCATTACAAATAGCAATCAGTTTATGCCCTGAAGCCTGAAGACTGCACAGCCACTGTAATTTTACCCAATCCAGGCAATGTACACAGTTATTCTTATTCATAGATTCTCATATCATTTCCAAATATAAAGATATTTTCTTCAAAATTCTGTCATATAAGTGACTTCCATGGATGAAGTAGGTGTTTCATAAAGCACACTTTACTTTTTTTTCCATTTATAGCACAGCTATTCTAAATGTATTTGCTTCAGAGAAATATAAAATGCTCTATTTCTGTATATATTCTTTAGAATGTATAGAGTTTAGTGGATAAAGGCTGGTTTGCCAAAAAATCCATTTTTTGAATGTTCATTAAGTGAAAAGTCAAAGTTCCCAAGGAAGAACCACATATATTTGTAGGAGTGTTATTATGCCATATTAATATTATGTAACTTCTAACTGATTAAAGTTCATAGGATGAATCTAACACTAAACAAATGGTAACAGTAATAGGTGTATAATATAGAATCTGCCATAGTGTTTTTTCCCTGCACATTTTCATAATGGCCATTAGAGTAATGATTACAACATCCTTCATTTCGATGTCTCTGGAATATATTGTGACAACCCGAGGTTCCAAAGTACATCCATGTTCTCACCTGATGTCATTTTATTTGATAAAGGATTTTAATAAGTTACCCAAAGTTAAATAACAATAGCACATGATCTTGTATGGGTTCAGGCTCATTCTTGGTCTCCACTTTCCTTCACGTCTCACTGAATTCAATCAATTGTCTGGTATTTGATTTTTTTTTTTATGGGAGCCAGTCGCTATCTCTGAAATTAGGCCAAAGGGTAACTAGGAACTGATGCTAAGCTTAATTAGACTGTAGTCTCAAAAAGACAAAGTAATTTGAATAAGAACAGACCATATCAGAGTCCATATAACTGAAAAGGAAATACAATTTAATAACTACTACATACAAAGCATACGTATGTGAATATATTTTCCCCACAACTCCTTAATGTTGGTATTACTATCTTCACCTGGACATATGCTGCTGCTGAAACTCAGATGAAAACTCTGATACATAACAGAGCTGTAATAGAAACCCATTACTGCCTAATTCCTAAGTCCATGCTCTTTTCACTATGCTGCCTTATTTCCAAAGACACCAGGGGTTATAATTAGAGACATTAAGAAAACAAAATAAAAATCCCATCTTTATCCTACCTGTGATTCCCTGGTTTGAAAAAATAAACCAAGATGTGCTTCTGATAATACCCATCTCCCACACTTATGCCTAACCCTCCCATCTAATGACTCTTTAGGTTTTTTTCATGTTTATAGTAATTCTTGTTCATGGCAGATTCAGTGCTATTCCAAACATGGTATTTTTTGAAGCGCTATCATTTTACCCTCGACAGACAAAAGAACATCAGGGAGATGGGCTGAGAACACCACACCATGCCTCCTCCATCCCAAGGAACTCTAGGTTCTCCCCACAACACACTCCGATGATTCACTCCAGCTGATAAAAATTACCCAAGCAATACTGTTCCATGAATTTCTCTGCTCTTAAGTCAGTCTTCAGTTTATTGGAACTCTAACAAAATAGACTGACTGAAAAGCAGGCAATTTGTCCCCTTTACACAGCTAATGTTCATTCCCCTTTGGCTTAATCCTTAAAACAGATTTTTAATTCACTTCAATGAACACTGCAGGATATCAGGCAGTTGGTAGTGTCTTGTGAGACCTGAGGAAAGGGTTGGCCAGAACTGAACTTGACTTTAATACAAGACCATGTTCTATTATTGTTTAACTTTGGGTATTTCTCCCCTAGGAGGAGGACAGAGGAGAACTAACCAGCTCCAGGACCAAGGTAAGAGGGGAGTTTTCTTTCAAAAGAATGGGTTCCATCCATTTGAAGGAAACCCCTCCCCCACCTATTTTTTAATCCCTTTTTCTTTATACTTTTATATTTTTTATCCCACCAGCATTAGGAAACCAGCTTGCTACCTGTGCATTATGGTTGTTTGAACATCCATTTACAAATGTTATAGCAGGAAAAATTAAAACCTTCCTTCACACAAGTCATATCAGTTATGTGCTAATGAATTTATATTTTCTATCATTATTAAATATCAGTGCCAGTCTTCCATGCAAGATTAGATTTTTGCATAGGCCTTAAAAATTGTCATCACCTGGTAATTTGTCTATATTTAGACTACGGATATTAACTGATAATCAAATCGTAATGGGTAATAGGGTTACAAAAACATTAAAACTAAAATCCAAAGTGTTTTTATAGAAAATATATCATTAAGAAATTTTTATTAAAAGAAGCAGCTGGTATAATTTAAATGATATATAAGATTTTTAAGATACCGTATAAAATTTTGGTTAGAAAAAGGAAAGGGAGAGGAGGTAATATTGTCTTAAGCAGTATTTCTGATGCTTATAGACCCTCTTCCCATGCTTCTTATATGGTTTTTAATGGTTCCCGTTGTTACCTCTCACATTTTATGTTGTTATCAGTGGAAAACATCAGCATTCCCTGATTTGGGTACTTATTTCAAATTGTCTTTTACATGGGAGAAAACCAAGGTGAGAAACAAGTTAGATAATTTTAAAAACATCCAGAATTTGAGATATTAGAAGGAAGGTGGACTATATGGATTTTGAAGGGACCAGCTTCCAGATCCTATCCAGCTATAGTTCCTTGTTCTCGTTGCGCTCTAAGGAGGCTAGATCTTGTGTGACTTAAGTAGATTTTAGAAAAGCTATGGGATCAGGTAACTAGGACACTTAAGGCTCAAGAAGAAGGAAATTTTAGGAAGGAGAAGAAATGTGCAAAAAAGAATGAGAATTCGGGCAATTTATTGCCAGTAAATAGTAATCGTCTTTCAGAAACACAGTTCTGTTGTTTTGCTACAAATAAGTTTGAATGTTGGCATCACCTTAAAATTGGATTGTTGAGGTTTTTTTAATGAAAGAAAATCATTTCAGAAGGATATATTTTTGTTAGAGACTATTGTCTTCTGAGCGGGAACCATAGTAGTCATATAATTAGGAACATATATGAGAGGACACATGAAATAGAAATTTGATTTTAATACCAACATACAGTATTAATGTAGATAATGATATGGCAATGGCCACCAAATTCAGAAACCAAAGCACTGAACTTTTTTTCAGATAACAAATTTTGTTTTCAGATGTCAAATAGAACCTAATTTTGACTTTCTTGTCCACTGACGCCTTTAGTAAAAAGTACAGGATATATTTGAGGCACATTATTCACTCAATTTATTCATTCCTGAAGATTAAGATGACAGATGTGTGAATTGCCTAGTCAAGCACACACAAAAAGGAAAGTGTCACAATAGTTTTTAGCAGACTATTTGTTTTAGAATTTGATATCCACACAGACATTAATTATGTCAGGCAGACTTGTTGTGTACTTTGAAGTCTTATGAAATATTTCATAGTAGTCTCATTCGGGGAAAAAAAAACTGGTGGTGATTCTGCAGTGTCTTAGTTCTTTTGGAGAACCTGAAATTGAGGGGTTTTTGTTTTGTTTTATTTTGTGCTGTGTTGTTGCTCAGTAAAGTGAAAAGTATTAATCTTATATTAATTGCATCCAATTTGTTAGATAGATTAAAAATAGCTCATTGTATTGCTCAAACTGGTAACTTAAGTACCCAACCTCTGACAAAAAGCAAATAGCTGAAATACTGTGTGACGTGTTCCAGCATTAACACTGGTAGGAGCAAATATGGGTGAGGTTATTTTAAGATTTTACACTTTTGTTCATTTTTGTTTTATTTAAATTGTTTAATAAAAATATGTGAGCATTAGAATATATTTCTATTTCGAAATATAACTATGAGCAAATTGGTCATAGATAAGCAGCTTTGTGTTTCACTTAGAATACTATAAACTTAAAATCTTTAAAGACACATAGACTTTGAATTCTTAGCCTTTGGTTATTTTCAGAGAATAACAGAAATACTACATGCTCTTCTGGTTATGAGCCTTCTTTGAATGGCCGGTTCAGACAGCTTCTTTTCAGGATTCCATTAGCTGGAGATCCCTTTTTTATAAGACTTTTTTTTATCACTCAATTTCTTTTTTCTATTTGTGCTATTCTCCCACCTAACCAAAATCTAAGCCAAAAGTTAAGGTAGACAAAATAAAATTAATTAAAAGACACTTTAAGATATATATATTATATATATTTGGATATATATATATATATTTAAGTACTAGTCTACTACTAAGGAACCTGAAACCTGAAACCTGAAATGAGAAAGAAAATTTGAAACTAATGTTTTCTTTCAAGAACTTCATGGTCTTGAAGTTCCCATGAAGTTACATAGGAAATTTAAATATTTGCATATAAAGGTTAACTAGACAGAGTGAATTAAATACATATTTAAAAACAGCAAAATAAATCCTAATCGAGTGAAAGCAGAGGTGGCATTTAATATCTGTTCATGATAAATATAATTTTTTAATTTCTAAAATGTGCTGAATTACACTATTCTAAGTAGTAAATTTAGTAACAGAAGAATTTTCTGTGGTATGTTTTATTTGCCACAATGAAGTAGATGAGAACTGAGTTATAAAAATACCATTACCTGGGAATTTTCATCTTAGAGTTTGGTTGGAAGTATCAAATTTCCCTTGATATTCACAACAAACTTGTATTTGATTTTATCATGTAGTATTCGTTCCTTGCCCACCTACGCAAACTGAACCAGTTGTCCCTTTATTTTAACTCTCTATAATTTCACTGAAATACCTTTTTAGATTATTTTGTTTATACGAGGGACCAAATTGCTCACCATTATTCATAAAGATGCTGGTGTCAGTAATTTTTTATGTTCCCTTTGCCAATATTTAATAGGCAGTTTTGAAGACTTTTGCTTTGTTTTACTTTATTTTGTTTTAAAACACTCTTCACGTGAAGTCTTTTCAAAATCCATTAGGTTCCATGGTGGAGGAATTTCCTTTTATTGTCCAGCACATTATTCTTTCATTTTAATCAGTTGTTTGAAAAGTAGCACCTTAAATTAACTCACTGAGCTATCAAGTCCACATGTAGTCATTGCATGCCTACTATATTTCTTACACTGCGTTAGGATTGAGAATGGTATAAAGTACCATAAGACATAGTTGCTGTCCTTCAAGAAGTAGAAAAAAACGTGCAGAGATAACATTGTAAAATAATGTGACTCGGAGCAAATGCGAGTGCTCCAGATAATAGATCATTTAAAGGAGCAGGAGATAAAAAGAATCTAGAGCATCTTGGAAAGACTTCATCAAAAAAAAAGATTCAGATGTACTAATCGACAAATATTAGTTGAAAGAGTAAGTCAATAAGTGATTACCAGAAAGTGGTTGGAACTTTAGAAAAGCTAAGAGGGGAGAAAAAGGAATTCCTAGTGAAGTTCTCATCAAAAGATTGAAGTCATTTTTGAACAAAACATCTTTGGCACTGCAAGGAAACTAGCCTGGCTGGAGCCAGAGAAGGTCTATTTGGGGAATTAGGGTAGTTGAGACACTGGGTTTCTGTGTTAGACAGACCTGGGTTCCAATCCCACCTTTGCCTTTTACTAGCCATGTGGATTCAATGAGGATTCAATGAGAACATGAAGAACTTGACACAGTGTCTGGCTTAATAAAACATAATGAAACTATGCTTTAAAGTTATCTATAAACCTAGTTGCCAGGAACTCTTGACTGTCAGAAAAATTAGAATAGAATAGTATCTTGGAGGCAATCATGAATCATTAAAGGTTTTGGACAAAGCACTATAAACAAGATTAGAAGCAAGGTTATTCTGATTCTGGGTAGCTGAGAATGGATTAAAAAGTCAATGGATCTTGTCTCAGATGATAAAGGCTTTGACTAAGGTGATGCCTGTGTAATAGACATGAAAATATAAATTTAAGAGACACTTTTCAGAAAAACTGTTCCTAGTGGATAATTGGCTATGGGAAGGTAGAAGGTGGGGAAATGAAAATTAAAAATGTGATTGAGTTTTTGTGATCGGGCTTTGTTACTTTATTATTTGTTTTCACATTTCTATTTCTTCTGTGAAAATTTTCCAAATCTATTATACTGAAGTTCCTTATGATCTTATTCTTGGGGATTCATGATTATATATTCTAAAAGATTGAACTTAATCATTAAGAACCTGGTATGTTTCAAAATAGACCTATCTTGGGAAAAAACAAATGTTACCATCTAATCAAATCAAGTCATCATATGGGTTCTTGGTATTAATTTTTAAAGAAAGTTATCTGCTGTACTTCTTGGATATTTAGGAAAGACCAATTCAGTTGACAAGATCACCTGCCTTTGAAGTTTTATCTCAGTTCAAGGAGTATTGAGCCAGAGAGAATAGAAGTTGCTAGTGCAGGGAATACATGAGCCAAAGCTTAATCAAGAATAACCTCTGTCAAGCCTGTCAAACTTCTCAGGAAAAAGAAAAGTTCCCTTAGGGAGCCATGAGAGGGATGAATAAATCATTTAACTACACAGGAAAGGGTACTACCAGGAAGCAAAGGTATCCTAGTACTGTGGGAAAGAGCACTGGACCAGAACGCAGAAGACCTGCATCCCAGCTGGGCTTTGGTGAGCAAGTCACCTAACTTTCATTAGACCCCAGTGACCACATCTGTTATATAAGAAGGTTGAAGACAACCTCTAAACCGCATTTGACTCAAAACTTCTAGGATTCTAATTCTTTAATGCAATTAATTGAAGTTTTTAAATATCAGCAAAGGAAAACAAAAACATGATCCGTGGTCCACTGAATGGTGTAGAATTCTAGAAAGGATACAAAGAGAGTAAGGCATGGTCAGGAGATGAAGGAATCCATTTAGCGACCGGGACAGTCCACGCAGTAAATCGTGGTCCAGGCCAGGCATCTGCATAAAAGGTCTAGTACTGCTGAATAGCTCACACACACTGAGTATAATAGCCACCAGCTCTTATATTTTTGAAATTTTACTTTAGAATAATAATCATCACAATTTTTAAAGTGAATGATATTGTGAAGTACCACAATCTAGGTAGCCATCGTTCTTCTTGAAACAAAGCCTTCTTTTGTATGATTTGATCACAGATAATGATAGTAATAACAAATGATAGTAGTTTGGGGGTGGGGAATTTATCCCATATAAAATCTAAAAGCACCCCAAGGCCACCAGAAATAAAATTAAATTTACATTATTTAATATGAATAATTGTATTTTTTTCAATATTATAAAAGGGTAACTAAATGTACTTTTTGACAGTTTTTATTTATTTTTTTTATCGATTTAACACAGAGCCCTTTAAAAAGCCCCATGCACCATGTGCTTACAGAATGATCACAAATTGAGGCTAGTACCTGAAAACTCCTTCCCGTGAAATCACAGCTTAAAAACCTTATGCAAAGTTTAAAAACCTCTATTATTTCTAGGCTACGATGAGTCATAGAAATATTTTTATTTCTCTTTTAAATAGGCATACTTGAAAGTTGTCATTAATTAATTTTAAAATAAGTGTTATTAGAATCTAGAACAGATATTTATCTGTGTTCATGATTGCTCATTCAAGGTCTGTGAATCCCCTGAAATTGTATGCCAGTCTGTGGTTTTGTATGTTTGCGGATTATTCCTGAGGAAGTATCCATAGCTTTCATCAACTTCTAAAAATGGTCTATGACCCAAAGGAGAATAGGAAATTCTACTCTGTGACCAAAAATAGGCAAAATCACAAAATTAAACTGTATGAAATATTTGTAAGGATTACATAAAAAACACTCAACACTAAAAATATAATTAAAATTTTCATTCATCACAGTCTCTAAATAGTGCTCTGACTAAATTACTGGCAGACATCCGCACAAAAATCACAATGTTCCTTCAAAGAATCACATTCTTCAGACCTAGTTCTCAATTAGGAATTAGGCAAACTCCAAAGAACAATTTAGAGACAATTCCTGGAATCTAGTCCAGTATCTGCTTAATTTGTTCAGTTCTCTTTGATTCACCTGGATTGCGAAACACGGAGGTCTCAATACACTAACTTAGTTGCATATGTTATCCAAAATCCAAAACAGAGACAATAAATCCTTCCTTATCAAAGTGGTTTTCAAATAATCTTTATAAATCATGTTGGGTCTGAATTGTCTTTCCACATTAAAAAAAAGTTTCTTCCGAATTTTGATACTAAATTATTGATCAGTAGTTTCACTTAGGCAAAACTTGTCATTGCATAAGCAAACTGGATTGAAAACTTAATATCTTTTCTAAAAACGTTTGCATATATATATGTTGAGCGATTTAGCTCAAATTCTGCCTTTTGAAGTGAGTGCACAAATCCAATGAAGCAAAAAGAGCCTTGTGCTTGTTTACTGGAAGGAATAATTTGGGAAGAAAAGTAGTAATAAGACAGCTACAAGTTAAATTGAAAACTTAGTGGAGCATTGATAATGCTGAGAACTGGTTACTCTTCCAGGCCTGAGGAGCTGATAGAGGGTGGGACTATGAACCCAAATGCCTTTCCTCAAGATCAGACATATTCAGTTAACTCTTTATTTGAAAGCCTATTGACTTTTATTTACTTCATAGATTTTCTTAATTGATAAAACAGTTCTTTTTTTCTCAATGAGTTATTAATTGACTTTATACAAAGTTCCAGAATTTATTGTAAATTCTCAGTTTTTCTGCTAATTTTCGTCATCCATCGTTATTTGAGGGACATTACTAATTAAACCACAAAATAAAATTCCATGTGATTTTTGCTCCTCCCTATCTCATCCTTTTATATGAGATAGACTTTTATGTATGCAACATTTGTGACAATACTGACAGCGCAACCTCGTTTAAACAACAGAATGAATAGTCTATGCGGAGTTGTGTATTATTTATTTCTTTAATGAAATTGCTATTTTCTTATTAGAGTAGTCCTGGAAAACTTTCTGCATATATTTGCCTGCTGCATCACAAAGTTTAAATCATATGAGTTTTCCAATCTGGAATTTTAGTTTAATTTTTTAAAAAAGAATACAGTAAATATGTAGTATAGTGGAAGATTTTTTTTAATTGAATTTTTAAAAATTCCTTCAAAAAATCAAAAAAGACTTTTCTTAGTTGCCTGCCATGCAATCTCTTTCTAAAAACTAAGGTATATATATACTATTTTTAATGACCCACTTAATAGGACTCAAGTCTATTCACAATCATATTCATTAAATTCAGCTTTGGGAAAAAACTCACCCTCTTTATGTAAATATATGTGACAGCTAGTCTTCTCTCTAGGCCTCCAAGAGTTCCATTAACCTTCTGCAGGTCCTGTCTGGTGGGATAGGTCTGCTAATTGATGCATTATTCATATTTCTCTGCCTGATCCATTCCCCTCAAATAAGTAGAACCTTTGTAGAAGCCAGATTTATCACATGTCCTCCTGCCTGTGACTAGACAACCAAGGAGACCAAAGCGACCACATAATCAGGAACAATGAATGTTTTTCTGAGATCCTTATGAATAACTCCTAAATTCTGCCTCTTCCTCAATTTTTTTGATCCAAAATAGAATATATACTTTGGTTTGAATAAAACAATTCTATTAGACATTATATTATAAAATAACTGAGAGGTTATTATGTCTGTTTTGTACTGATTACTAAAGTATTACTTCTCACTATAGAAAATTTGGAGTGAGTGGAGAAGCATAAAGAACAAAATGCAATCCAAATCAATTATAATCCCTTTATAGCTATGTTTTCCATTAACACATTATATACACATATATAAAATATTTAATTTTTAAATTAAGATCACAATGAATATACAAATTTGTGGGTTTTTTTCACTTAACATTATACTATAAGCATTTTCCCTTGTCATTAAAAATTTTTAATGGTTGTAAAACATAGAGTCATATGGATTATTGGTGCTTATCAATACCATCACCTGGGAGCTTTGTAAAAATATGGGTACACCGCTCCTAATTCAGAAGAATTTGATATAGCAAGGCTCGACCTAAATATCTATATTTGTAATGAGTGATTCTGAGGCTTGAATCAAGCTTGAGAACCACTGTTGTGCACCAAATTCTCCTTTTCTGTTGGGCGTGTAAGTTGCCTTCAATGTTTTGCTCTATAAAGGTACTATGAAATCTACCATGTTACTTATTAATTTCTTAGGAGTGATTCCACAAAGGGGGAATTGGTATCAATAATTATCAATATTATCAATAATTATTAAGGGTAAGAATTAATTGTTTTTAATCTATTGTTATAGAAAGCCATATTATTATTTCTAATTTTTAATTCTATCATCAGTATATGGAGGCACCAATCTTATTAAATCTTTGACTGTATTGAACATTACTTTTATCTTCCCCAATATAAAGGGGAAAAAAGGAATTTTCATTTTTTTAATTCATATTTGTTTAATTCCAGTTGGATTGAATTATTTTCATATAATTTGTATTTCTTCTTGAGTGAGTTATCTACAAATGTCCTTTACTGATTTTAAAGAGATTTTCTTATTCGTTTACATAATCTCTTGTTGATTCACATAATTTTTAAGTTTTCTAAAAAATATATTTAGATTTATTGGAGACTATAAATATATTCCTAGTATCATTCAGGTAAATATTCTGGACATTTTAATACCTGATATTTAACTTCTATGAAAGTTTAATATGAGAAGAACGCTCCAGTTAAGACAGCGCAGGTCTAAAACTGAGGAGACTTTCTCGTGTGTATGTAACTAATGGATCTTTTCTTAGAAGGATAATAAAGCACTAGCAAAATTATTCAATAGTTTAGACAAATAGACTGCAGTAAGTCCATACATTATTGACATCATCGCTAGCATTGAAATGTTCATCTTATTAAGTAAAATAGAACTGAATTTGTTTTAAACAGACCAAATATAATATTGTAAATTATTTATTCTACAAACTATATATGCCCTAAATATTCTGTATGCAGACACTGACTAAATCTAGACCTTATATATCAGTCCTTTACAAAAATATTCTCAAATGTAGGAAATCATGAAAATACTTTACCAAATTTAAACTTTTAAAATTTTTCCTGTTTACTTGGGTAGACATTTTATCAGATATAAACTTTACAACCTCACTAACAGAAAAATTACACTATTAAGAAGTATGATCTGGAAGTAAATATAATAAATAAAGAATAAAGTAAGCATAAAAGCATATCTACATCTATAGAATTTAGTGATAAATTATTTATGGAAGGGTAGAGGGTAAGAGATAAATATTTCAGCCTGAATTAAGCATGCTTTCAATAAGAATATCTTACTTTGCACTAGATTAATTTACCCAAAATTAATAAGTGGAAAAAGTTGAGGTCTGCTAGGTCCCGTTCCAAAGCCTTTGTTTTATGTCATATTTCAACAATCTTCTCAGTAACAAAAATGGATCTCAGATGCTAGAGCAATCAGGTATGGATTTTCATAATCTCAAATTCAATTGAAGGAAATTTGAGGAATAAAAACCCTTGGAAGTTTTCCAGAAGTCCTGGAATTTGTCCAGCTGAGTGTTTTCTTTCCAACCCTGAATCAAGTTCCCCATCATCTCGCCACTATGGAAAAAGCTATTTAGAGAGGGTTTTTATTAACCTAAAGTTCCCCTAAGGCGTAAAAGACAAAGGCAAACACATAAATTACCTGGGCCTTTTTTCAATCTATAAAAGGTCCTTGTGAATACACCTGGGCTCTTAAATGTGGTTTACACATCCGTCAAGTACATGGTCACGTGTTTCTTCTTCTCTTCAAATTTTAATTGAAAACAATCCGTTTCATTTGAGTTTATTCTGGAAAAGCTGTATTTAATATAACAAAACGAATAATTAATGTAAGAAAAGACCCACAATATTTTTCTTCTGTCTCATCTGCTTGGCAGATCTGATGCTTAGCGTCTCTGATGCTTAATGAGGACAAAACTATCCCTTATTGTCAATGTGTATTTCTGACATTGATTTTGAAATCTATGTCTGAAATGTACAAAGGAGATTCCAAAGCAGAAGTAAAATGTGCACAGCAAGGATCTGCTTTCTATATCCCTCATTTTCCTGACTCCTTAAGACTTCCTTAAGCTTGCTGACAATTACTGTAAGAGTTCCTTTCTTTTTGCCTGCATGAAAAATACTTTTTAATCTAGTCTAGCAAAATGAGTGAAATAACTTTATATATACATTTTTAAAGTCATTTGATGATTCTTATTATTAGTAACATGTAATAGCAAAGCATTCCATAAAATAGAACAGATATTCGAATGGTCCTCACATGTGGTTTATGCTACAGTTTAAATAGCAATTTAAAGAACCTGTTAAATCTAAATGGTTATAAAGAAATTATATCTTTAGTCAGACAATTTAGAAAACAGGCAGTTTTATCATTAACAGAATTATTAAAGAAATCTTGAAATCCTGAAAAGTATCCCTAAATATGAATTATAAAATGCCTTCTATACATCATTAAAGAAAAATAAATTTTACAAATGATAGTATAAAGTGGACTTTATCGAGGAACCACGTTTCTAGTAGGAAAACATGTGGATTAATTGTGAACTGGGCAGTGAATTACCTATTGGTCAAGTGTATTATACTAACCAAATATAGATGTATAGATATATGTATACACACATACGAATAGCAGTGTGAAACTAAACTGTTTTTACATGGCCTATTAGATGATATTAGAAAGACGATGTCTTAGAATAATTTTGTAGAAAGCTTTATTCCAGAACAATTTTCTCAATGTAAAGCTTTTTTTCCTTATCCATTCCTTTATTTTGCTTTTTTGTTTTCTATTGTACTGTGAAACTGTCTTTGGATATGGCTAATAACCCTGTTAAATAACCCTCTCATGAAATGGTTTTAGTTTTATCAAAGGAATGGTCTAAACCAACACATAAAATAATTGGGATATTACTTCATTTAAAAAAAAAAACTAATATAAATATTTCAGGCTAAAGTAGATTATAAAACTTAATTTCTCCAAATAGAAATTTTAGTAGTTAGGTTTAAATATTGAAAGACAAATTTAATTTCTATGGACACAAAATCAATTAAAACAATTCTTTTCTCCTAACAGCATTTTTTAAAAAATAGATGTCTCTATCATCACCTAACTTATTCATACCTACATTTCAGTCTGGTCCTTTTGGTGATTAAACTGACAACCTTATTTTGTTTACTTTAGGAAGTATATTAACTATTTCACACCACTAATGAGTCACTTGGTAATGTAGGAACAGCTAATTATTTAATTATCATTTAATAAATGGCAGTCTAACTCTTAAAAAGAGTTACTATTCTTAAAGTGTGTGGTTTACTCATGAGAAATGTTTACTCTCCAACTGGATCAGACCACCACAACAGGAACATCACGTAAAATGAACATCGTTTACTTGAAATATTACAAACACATGTTAAGAGAATAAACATATGAATAGGCTGATTAATGATGAAATATTATTAGTTGACTTTTATTATTATTATATTATTATTATTATTATTTGGTTGACTTTTTATTAGTCAACTGAATGATATTTCACTTGCAAATCAATGTTCAAGTGCTACTCATTAATATGGTGTAGTTTTGTTTTCTTTTGTTTATAATTCATTTAGCATTAAGTAATCACCAAACTCAGTATTTATCAAACAACACAGCACAAACTGCACCCAAATTCTCTCAGTATATAAGCCATTTCCTAACTTAAGAGAATTTCATTATATGATAGGAAAACGTCTTGAAAGAGATAATTCTTCATTTTAAAAATGTAACTTGAAAGTAGGAAAGAAATCAAATGCATTGGGGAGAGGGCAAAAAAACCACGACACTTTTTTTTAATTCTTCTAGAGAATAATTAGAAAATGCTACTTCTATTCCTCTATAGAGAGAAACGTGGAGAAAATCTAATCTAGAGTGTTTGCAAAGTCCACATCACATGCAGCAGGACTTCCTGGGGTTTAATTACTTAAACAGTCAAATTGGCTATGTGATCCTAGTTTCTAAATAGCATCCAATTTCTTTAAGAATCAACACGTAATTAATTCAAATATAAGAACTTTTCCCTAGAAACTGTTACCACCTTGACTATCCTATGACTTCCAGCCCGAGTAACTGAATCAAACATGGAAATTCTAAATTCTCAGACCAACTAAATCAAGCAAATGAACAAACTAAACTCTCACAAACAATAAAAGGAATAATAATTAAACCATACTCTATTGTCAGGAAATCAGCACACACAAATTAGTGGCTGGCTTGTTGGTTTGTTTATGCCATTATGTTTTTCCTTATGGGAATGAATTTTCATTTCAGTCTCTTTTGAGTCGTTGACATTCTAGGCAAAGGAATTCAAGACACAATTCTTTCTCAATTACTAGTAAATTTAAGGTTGAAAAGAAATTTATGTAATTGGTTGATGATGATGTCGGTTATTTGACAGTAAATGAACTGTGAAAGTGAACAGCACTAAATACTACATGTTTAATACACTTTGAAATTAGTTTACCATTGCCTTTGGTTTGGACTCTGTGGAAGGAGCTGCAGGAATGGCAAAATGAGAGGTTTATTTAGCGTCTGGGAGAAGCTTATGAAAGAGCTTACTTAAGTCCTCATTCCTTCTAACATCTTAACAGCTGTGCAGTTTCTTACAAAATATGTTTTATCGTTTCAAGAAATGCTGTTAACCTCGCAGTTTTAAAACTGAATGAACAAGGCCTCTTGGACAAATTGAAAAACAAATGGTGGTACGACAAAGGAGAATGTGGCAGCGGGGGAGGTGACTCCAAGGTTAGCCTCAATGTCACCAAAAGCGGGTAAACAGTATGTAAAGTAATAGGTGCATCTGCTGGGAGACTTACAGTTTGGACCTACTAATACCACCAGAATTGCTAGTCAAGTCCCTTCACAAACTTAAGTATGCAATTACTGTCAAAGCAAAAATATTTGCAACAGTTATCAATTTAAGGACACACTCACCAACCTAATTAAAATAGTCACTGAAAATCTCTGGCTTTGAAAAGGTTGTGGATCACACATTGTAGTCCTATAAACCTTGGTTTTGGAAAGCAGCAAGGATTGCTAGTTTTTTAAAGAGTAATTTAGTGAAGAAAGGAGGGAGAACAAGAGAGGGTATGTGTTTCTTGTTTTCTTCAATAGAACTTCTATGAAATGTTTTTAAGTAACGGCAACAACCTGGCTTCACCTATATCGGTCTAGCGCACCCGCCAGAAAATCATTTCTCCACCTAAACCCTCAGGCTTCTGTTAAATAACAAGTTAAATAATAAATCAAAGATAGTCATACGAGCTAGATATTTTTGCCTCCTATAAATGGATCAAACTGCAAAACGATCAAGCTCTAAAAACAAAAGCAGTTCAGCTTTGTCTTCACTACATCCATGTCATATTTCCAGCTTCATAAAATTTTTTTAAATTTCTAAACAGTGTCTAAAGAAAAAAAAAGTATACAATTAGAAAAAAAAAACATTAAAAACAATTCAGAGATGGCAATATTCTGATTTTTCTTTTCTTATATACCATCTTCCATTGATATATAAGAACATTGAAAATTTAGAAGTATACATTCTTGTGTTTCTTTTAAAATCTAGAGAATTACCCAAAACAAGAAGTTCTACTTTTCTTCAGGTTCTTATTCAGACTATAAATTCTCTCACTTGGCCACCCAACCCACAAAACAATGCTCTGTTTTCAGGAAATATCTGCTAAATGCCTGCCGACTTCACCTTTTTTCAATGCCACAAACTTCCCCTCAACTCCCATTCTAAAGAGCCTTTGAAATTCAGCTCACTTGTGTATTTCCATCTAATAACTTTGCCAAATGATAATTCTGGCCACAGAGGGAGGCGTGTAAGAGAAAGAAACAATAGAATTGTGTGGACCCACTCCTGATCATCCACATCCTTATTCCGAGAGAGAATCTGAGTTCCTGCAGAACAAGAGCAGAGAGAGGCTAGAAAGAGTTCTTAGGGCTTCCTCCAGGATGGTTCCCCTTCAAGACATCTCTGTTCAAGTCACCAACCATGTTTTCTTAATGCGTATTAGTTCTTTTGATATTATAGAGCCCTAATTTGCCTAGAATATACTGATAGTTTCCATAAAAATATAAATAAATATATGCGTACGTATATATGTAGAGAAAATTATTCAAGTTTACACTAATAATCTACTATTTCTCCATGCAAATTAGAAGTGTAAGAAAATGTGCTCTAATAGCACCAGAGGAAACAAAAGCAAGGATATTCTAGTCCATTAGAAAAATTTTACTTGCAAATTTTAATTTTTTATTACAAATAGAAAAGAAGTATAACACCGCTTAACAGATAAAATGTTCCACAAAAATGAATAATGAAATTCTATTTTAGTGTATATTAAAGACTCAAGAAGGAAAATAAATAAGCAAGCAGAAGCAGAAATGTACACATAATGGAAAAAATCTATGTAACAAGAGTAATTTTAATTTATTTAAATAAGGTCAGACAACGCAGTTGGATTTTAATCTGATTCCATGAAACTCACTGTTTGGTATATAATGGACACTAAATAAATATTTATTGTCTAAAGAAATAAATATGAATCTAAACTTATAATTTCCAAAAATCAAATTACTTGTTCTCGTAGGTATTCGGTGAACTACAAAATGATATTTCAAATCTTAACAAGTAATTTCTAAAATGTTACAAAAATTAACCTAAAATGCTCCCCCAAATAAAATTGCATTATGCTTCATTTTCCCTCAGGAATTTTGTTTTCATACTAAAAAATATTGATCTAGTATTTATCACCAAAAGAATAGGTGATTACAATCTAAACGATAATAATGCCCTAATCTGAATTTGTGATAAAAGGTGATATTTAAATGGCCTCACCTAATTTAGAACAAAGTAAATTACCAACAGGTAGTTGTTGCTTTTTCATTGTTGTTTCTACCTTCTTCAGGTGTCTGATTTTTTCTTTCAACTCACCTTGCCTCTCCCATTTTGCCTAATCTTCAAAAGAGGGAAAATAAGGAACAAAAATGCTGAATTGGAGAATGAAGCTAGATCTTAAGCCTTTGCTGAGTGTAAAGCCAAAGCAGAAGAGCCAATTAAATATTGCCAATTCGCTAGGAGGGGCGGGGCACAGGGGAATACACATTTAGAGATCTCAGCACAAGCATGCTGAAAACTGGTGTTATCTGATTTTCATATACAGAATCTTGGTAGGAGAAAACTAAGGGGAAAACCATGTTCCTCATATGAATAGGTTCCTATAAGGAGAAAATTGACCCACCTGTCATTCACAGGATTTTAACCAGGGAGGATATCTTCAGCCTTGTAGTCAGCAGCAAATTATTAAACTTCTGCTTTAACCAAGGCCATAGCCCCAGTACCTGTGGGAAAAAGGAGAATTCCCTATTGTCCTTTCTCTCAGGGAGCTTATGACAATATAACCAACCAACAACTGAACTATTTAAAGTCTCTGGCAGCTTCCAGTCACACCCCAGGGCTGCAAAATAATTAACATCCCCACTCAATTGATAAGCATTCTCAGAGCATGCAGTTCTGAGCGTGACAGCCCTTGGCCCAGAGGCTTCACAGTGAAATGTAAAAATTTTATAAAAGAAACAAGAAAATAGATTCTACATCTTAAATGAAATAAAGCAGAAAGGCATGATTTTGGGGGTACAAATTTGTTTGTTTAAAAACTTATTCAATAATGTTAACATTATTGCAATGTGGTCTTTTTTATGATCATAAGAAATTCATACTCGTTCTTGTGAATACAATAACAGAGATTTACTAATTGACAATGAACCAATTAAAAATATCATTGCAATGTCTAAAACTCATTTTCCACTTTGGTTAATCTGATATCATTTAGCCTAAGCACAAACCACATACAGAATTTTATGCCAATTGTTATGTAAGTTGTTTAATCCTGGCTCTAGATGGAAATGTTGGCAAATGCCTATAATCATCCATGATGTATAAAATTATATTTTCTGTGTTTTATACTTTATTCTACTTCTATGTGTATAAAAATAGGCTCACTCATGGATATGCATAATTATATAAAAATCATTCATTCTGTAGATGCAATTATCAAATAATGTGCTCTTCGGGAATTATATTAGATCACAAAATACCCAGTTTTTAATTTAGCGCTTTGAAGAATACAGCCCATTCCTGTCTAAAATAGGTTACACTTGTAAATGGCCTATACCCCTTCACAGCAGCCATGGAAGCCAATGCAAGAATAAAGGGGTTATTATAGAAAATATGAATTCATAGCAAGGAAAACTTTTTATAATAAACAAAAGCCAGTAAGAGAAGCTAACTCTTGGAAAAGGGATCTCTCAGTAATAAAATCCTTGCTCAGTGCCTGACATTCCACCAGTCAACCATTAAGTCTGGTTAATAATAAATATATTTAAAATTTCAATCTAATCTTACTCTCTAAAGTCAGGCTACTGGAGTGAATAGAAAAAGGGACAAAGAGGCAAGAGAAAAACAAAAGGAGTGGGAAAAGTAAGACTTTAAGAAGGGACAGAGATAAGCCAAAGGCGGTCTTCATCTAATCCTCTAATTTGCCTGCAACCTCCTCTTCTGGAAGAAACTTGAAGGAAACTGCTTTCATTTTTCTTCCATTTTCAGCATTAAGTCCTCCTCCCATTGCACCCATTCAAGAAGTGCAATATAGGTTAATATAATGTACCTAAATGGGTTTTAAAAGGCTTCGGCAAACCTGGGCTAGAAACCTAAAAACTCTTATAGTATCAGTTAAAGGAAAACTCTTGTTCTGAATTCAAAATAATTTAAATGTAGCAACTTTACAGAGCACTTACACTGAGTTGGATACCCTGGTAAATGCTGTTTTACATAGATGAGTGAAACGTGGCTTTCGCTCTCAAGGAATTCGCAGTTCACCCACCAACCCAAGGTGTGGTTTTATAGGAGTCACTTCAGAAATAGAGGTGGAGGGTGAAGTGTGGAAGTAGGGGAGGGAGTCTGTAGATAGCCCCTAGATTGGGGCTAAATTAACCAAGCACCCCAAGAAACCATAACCTTTACCCCATCTCATCCCAAATTTGGCTTTTAGTAAAAAGTGTAAAATCATGCTCATGTTAGATTTTAATCCAAAAAACAGGATTCTGGGAATGCGGCAAATGCATATTCTTAAATGGAATAATGAACCTTGTAAGATCTTATAACATTCATACAAAAGTTAAATTCTGTTTAGAAACCAGATAAACAAAAAGAAAAACATATTTTTAAAACATTTTTCAGAACCAACAGTACAAAATAAATGGGTTAAACTAAAGCTGTTACCCAGAAAACTCAATAAACCAGAAACTCCATTTCATGAGTCTTCTGTCGTTAATGTTTTTAATTGCACAAGCTGTGAAGTCAGACTGTTACGAATTCTGATTCAGCTACTTCCTAGTTCTGTGAATAGATGAGTTAAACTCTCTGTGCCTTGGTTCCTCCTTTGTAAAATGCAAATGATAATAGCAACTAAACATATAAAATGTTAGTTACCATTATCACCATCATTAGAAATGCATTACCTAGTTGTGTAAATAGGTTTATGGAATTAATTTTCCAGTAACTAAATAAATGCAGCTGCGTTTCTCCAAAAGCACTCAACCTTTCCAAGAAGAAGAGAGGCATTAAGAGATACAGCCAAATAAAACAATTGTGGTAGCCTTATAAATGTCAAGAGGACTGCGACAAGTCTCTCCCTGAGTGTTTGTAAAAGCAAAAAGAAACAAAAACCAACCAACCACAAAAACAGTAACAACAAAAGATGCTAGGAGTTGCCGCTTCCCATTCATCTTCTTGCCCTTTATTTTATACACACAGAGGTGAACATGGGAATGAAAACAGAAAGAATTCTTAGATTCCTTGGATCATTGATGTTGAGAGATGACTGACTCTTTGAGACTCTTTATGAAACATTTAGAATTGAAAGACTCAAAGAAGGTAGAAAATAAAAATGAGATTTTATAGTACGAAGAGTTTTGTCTATTGATAAAGATCTCGTTTACCCCAAACCTATCATGTATTTGTTGTTAAGAATTAGTAGAATATATCATAGTCCCTCCCCTTCATACTTCAAACATATTAATATGTAGACAGAAGATGATTGAAAATTGCTCCTGGTGATAGTTAGTTAAATACTGCAATTCAGAAGGAAAAGATCAGCATGGGCTTAAATTTTAAAATAGTTATTTACATATCTGTGTGTATAAGGACCTTCCTCTGCATGAAGTGGTCCTTAGTAACACTAGAATCACCCTCCTCTTCCAATTCAGTCCTGGATGAGAGTGGTGAAGGAATTCATTTAATGATGGGCTCTGTAGACATCCTTTTATAGCATTAAGTAAAATCCTACTACCTAAATCATAATGCATGTGAGAAATGAAACCAGTCCTATGTACCTTCTATTTAAGTCTGTCTGATAACCTACAACCACTTCCATTTATTTTGAAAGTGGGGAAAAAAGGAACTTTCGGGTTTTGAATGACTCCCACACTTATGTTGGGAAAATTGTAACCCAACCCAGGCCAATAGTTTTGGATTCACAGTAATTGCATATATTTTATTTAAAAATCCTCCCTAGCAGTATGTGCCTGTTACCTAAAGCGATGGAGCAGGCCCCAGTTTTATGTCTGATTCTAAACCTGGGCCTACAGTACAAGACATAGCACCTACTGTGGCCTCTGCTCTGTCACTTTGCCATGCGATTCTAATGTAGTTTTACTTGAATAACATAAAATAACATATATAATGTTATTTATGTTATTTTCCACGTGAAGAACTCCTGTAAACCTTGCCGTTTTGAAACTCAGTGAGGCAGGCGTCTTAGACAAGCTGAAAAACAAATGGTGGTACGATAAAGGTGAATGTGGACCCAAGGACTCTGGAAGCAAGGTCAGTCGCTGCAGTTCGGGCCTCCTCTTGTGTTCACAAAGCAGTAATGAGAGCGATTGTCACACGCACATAAAAAGCATATGGAAACGATTGAAAACTAAACATTTCTCTATACACTGCCTAAATAGAAGCTAATATAAATTTCAGCCACAGGGACTGTCTTTTCAGGAAATTGCAACCTGCTCCCAATATTAAGGCTTTTAAACAAATTTAAATTAACCACAGAAATATATAAAATAATAAAATTCCCTATATTATTCTCAAACTTATGTACCACTAATAAAAGTAGTGCTTTTTGGTCAGGTTTTTATTTGTTTTGGAGGCAAAGACCATGACATTTATTATTTCAAGAACGGATGTATTTTTAAAACAAGAAATGGGAAAACTATCAGCAGTCATTCAGAAAAAGATTTTAAATATTAAATATATCTTATTCAGAAGTTTAGTCTTTTGTCACTATATTGGCAACCATTACACTTTAGTTTGAAGGGGCCCTATTATATTTTCGGGCCGACAGATAAACATAATGAATATTCCAAATCTATTTTATCAAAATGATTTAAATAAATCAATGTTTTCTGACTAATATTCTCAAGTTCTAAGATCTTTTAGTCGTGAATTCTTTTTAGACAAACTCAGGAAACTATAAGCCTGATTTCGTTGAGTACAAATGTAAATAGTGTGACAAATAGTTGTACTTTCATTCTAAAGAAAAAAGTAACAATTTATCAATGAATCGAAATGCTTGCCCACATTAATAGAACATAGTAACAATGCCAGAAAATCATAGTTGAAGATTCTTGGACTCTTATTTTTTTCTGTCTTCTTTTAGAAAGAAAAAAATATACATATACACACACACACACACACACACACACACACACACACACACACACACATTAATAGATACATATTAATCTAAGACTAAACAACTGACTGGTTTAAATAGAAGAGCCTCAATTAATTTAAGAAAGAGACAAAGTACTATTAATTGATCCTTTTTAGGGCTTATCCCTACATTTTAATCACTTTTGTCTGCCTTTGAACCAGGGTGGAATGAGATAAGCTTGGCTAAGTAATGAAATACTTATTCGAAATCCTTATGTAAAGTCCGAGAAGCATAAATACTTGAGTGATTTTTTTTAAAAAATGAAGTTACCCTAAATTTTCGGCCCAGTCAGTTGATGTCATGGCTAAATGCACAGTGTACATGGTACATCTTTTTAATTAAACACTCTCCTAATAAAACTATTTAAGTCTAAATCACATTTTGCATGAAACACTGCTGAGAAGATGGCCAGAGGACATCCTTCAGATAGCCTACCCAAAATATTTTTCAAATAATGTTATATATATAATATACATATTTATAATTTATAAAAAAGTCTGAATTCTTGTTACGATTTTAATATCTTCCAATCATATGCTTGACTATTTCTGAATTTATTATGAGATAATACATATACTGAAGCTCTGGATAATAATATGCCCAAAATATTCATTGATTGTGTTTTTCAGTAGGAATTGAATCACGTTTTTAAACCAATAGAAGTAGTTATAAATTTGTCCATACATAAATAATTTATTTCACAATTGACCATGGTAATTTGTATATTTTAAAAAGTTATCTTTAAAAAAAGTTACCTAAGTATGATGCATATATAATTATTACCAAATAGTATATAATATGTAAAAGTGACACTTTCCAGAAGATTTTCCATACAGATGTGACTGAAAGAACAAATGATGTGTATACTAGCACATTATTTGCATCATTTGGTGAAGTAATGACAAACAAAATATGAAATTGCTAGCTTAAAAACCCTTAGTTCCTTGAGTAGGAAATGTGAAATTAGATTTATTCAAGAGAAATATCAAACATTAAAAGTATGTTTTAATGACAGGAAAGCCAAAAGAGCTCTCTTTCCCATGTAATCATATTTTAAACATGTCATTTTCAAACTTAACAATAATAAGCCCACTTCTGCTACACTATGTAATATATAAATGCTTATTATGGCTAAGTATAGTGCTTTTCATAACATATTTAATAATGATAAAAATGTTACCGATTTTATTGAATGTAATTACACACAATTTATTGGTAATCATCATAATTTCTCTTCTCCTGAGAGCTATAAGCTCTATGTTTAAATCCATAAACCTACGTCAGCGATTTATACATGTAAATAATTTCAGGTTAAATTAAGCATTTATGTTAATTAGTTGTTTGGATTTCATATGTTCTTTTACCTTCTGGATGTGACATTTCCACAGTTAATTAAAGTGTCTTTATCCCCCGCAGGACAAGACGAGTGCCTTGAGCCTGAGCAACGTAGCAGGCGTTTTCTACATTCTGGTTGGCGGCTTGGGCTTGGCAATGCTGGTGGCTTTGATAGAGTTCTGTTACAAGTCCAGGGCAGAAGCGAAGAGAATGAAGGTGGCAAAGAGTGCACAGACTTTTAACCCAACTTCCTCGCAGAATACCCAGAATTTAGCAACCTATAGAGAAGGTTACAACGTATATGGAACCGAAAGTATTAAAATTTAGGGGTAGGACTTAGGGCCTACTACAGTGAGTGGGTGATGCATCCTGTAAACGCGGTGTTGTGACCTGTCTGTCCAGTGGTGGTATTGCTTGCTTCTAATTAGAGCTTTATATTTTTAAAAACTTCAGTGCAAAGTGGTTCGGTTTTCTTTTGCTGCAGATGTACTGTTCGAAACTTTATGTTGCCAATAGATATCTGCATTGAAAGGGTCAGAAAGACAAAAACAAACCTCCAGAATTGCTCTGTGAAATAATTTAAACTATGTGTTCTACTCAAAAATTGAGAGAAATTGGAAATTTGATCTGGGTTTCCTTGTACACAGACTAGGCTATCTTCTCTGGAACAATCCAATTTTAGAATAAGTGCTAACAAAATAAGCATAAAACCTGATTCAAATGATCAAAGTTTAAACAGTTGCCAGATAAGATTTTCCAAGAAAACTTTTCTGAGAAAAAATATATGTAAAAGCTCCATGGCACATAGTAAATGCTCAACGAATTTTAAATCTTATTCTAATTTGTTTTACATTACCCATCATCCTATATTTTTCAGAGTAAAACCTGGCCGTTTGTTTATCTGACAATAGTCCTTGAGCCAGACGTTGAGGCAGGAGTGATCATTAGAATATTGACTACAATTCACATTTGTTAGATGAAAATCAGCTTTTATGTTCACGATATCACTAAAATAAGCAGACATTTTAGGCAATATATAGCAGTTTCTCCATAAAAGATGTCAGCAATATATGTGTTCTTTAGGAGGAACGCTGTAAAAGATAAAAGTTGCAGTGAGTTATTATGAATTTTTAAATTTCAATTGCTTTTAAATAAGCCAGATCAGCCTAACTTACTCATCGTGTCACAATAAAAAATTACAGGCATTCAGTGAAATATAAGAGAGGGAGATCATTTTTTTAAGAATCTAAATGACTACTTTTTTCCTCTAATGATAAAGTTGTTTTAAAATAAGATCTAAAAGCATTTGTTATTGCCCTTCTTAAAATCAGGTCTCTAAAACCCATTTTCTAAAATTATATGTAATAGCCAACTGAATAAGCTTCTCATTCTGATTAAAATAATAAATGAGCCTTTAAACCCACAAGAGACATTCAGTGCTTGATGTGCCCTAGGGTCAAAAACCCAGTATAATTTTCATAAGAATGAGATGTATATCTGAGGTCATGTCAGGTAACCCTTCTTGATTTTAATATTTATTTATTCATATGAAAGCTATTGAAATACATGTCAGTATCTTAAAATGAACAAAAGCCATCCCTTTTAACCAAAATCTTATTACTTTTATCTATAATTTTGAAATCGATGACTGAATATAACTGCACACAGATAAGCCTAAAGTGGTTCTTTCCCAATTTTTGTGGAAAAGAATTAAAAACAAAACCCTCAATCCACTCACATCAGAATGTTTTGAGCATGTCTTCTAATAGCAAAGTAACAAACTAGGATGCTGTCAAGGTCACTTGGCCATTATATGAATGTTTTCATCTTAATATTTATAGAATTGAGGAGAGACTTTCCCAAACTGAGAAAAATAATACTTGACAAATTTTCAAAGCCAGTTATTTGGACTTCATTCTGAGATCAATATTATAAAATGCCTTAAATAAATTTTTTCTTTGGTATAGCAAAAGCATCCCAACCATCAGCAAGATCCAAGGGCAGTTAAGCAAAGAAAAAAGAATATTAGAAAATTCTAGAAAGAAATACTCATAGATGCTAGTTCATTACAAAGTTCTGGGAAGTTTTTTAAAAGAAATAAATTCCCAGGTTATATATAAACAATTTGCATGTATAATGTTTTTGGAGCAGAATCTGGCATTGCAGTTCATCACATGAATTGCCTTTAGGGCTGGGGTGAACTCGTAAGACAATAAATTTCAAATAAATAGAAAAAATTCATATCCATACCACTTTTTAAAAGATTTAATGGCATTCAGGGTAAATGAGATGATCTGTGCCTGTAGAGAAGAGTTGAGAGTAAGCAGTTTTTATCACACTCCCATATTAAAGGACTTTTCCTTTCAAAGACTCTACTGGCCATAATTATGCAAATGATTGATAATTTAGATAACATTGTCCCAGAATCTCAAAACCTGAAACCTCCAATATGTGGTAGAATATTTACTTTAAAAGTGATCAGCTTTCAAAGGGAACACATACAATTAAGGTTATAGCCATTAGTCACAACAATCCAACCAGATGCAGATCATATGGAAATTTTTAAGAACATTTTCTGGTTTGAGCGGCCTCAATAGGTTCACATCAAAATGAATAGAAATGAGCTTTTGTAGAAGAAGCAGAGATACGAGGATAGGAAATAAGAATTCTAAGAACTAAGAACACTAAGATTTAAAGAGAAAATAAGGAATTGGTAAAGATTTATTAAGTAATACCTTCAGTTGTATTGATAAATTACTCAAAACTACCCAGAAACTTTCCTGCTTTGAATGTTTTCCTTTCCTCACAAAGGCAATCAAGAAAAGAAAGGAAACAAAAATAGATACTACAGTAAAAGCCTTCTGCAAAAATTCCTCCAAAAAAACCCACATTGCTTTTATTAATTGTATTTTAGTACTTCCTCTTCAAAAAAAATTAAAATGAAACAAAATTAAACTACTAATTTTTAAAAAACAATTTCTATTTTACTTAATATCAAATGTTAAAGGAAATCTAAAGAAAAAAATTCAGACTTTGGTCTTGGTTTATTTTAGTGATGAGTAGAGTTTCTACAGAGACTGTTTCCTGACTTCTGATTAGGAAGATAAGTATTAATTTTTGAGATGGTTCACTAAAGCAGAACTATGATCGTGACCTGATTTTTATCATAAATATGTCATTAACTAGCAATTTGACTTCAACTTATCAGGGTATCTGATCTCTAAACCTTTTCCTTATAACTTTTCTACGCCAATTATTAACTTCATTATGTAGTGTATAATTATTCAGATATTGAAGTTCTAAGGCAGAATAAATACAGAAATGGAAATTCCTAACAAATTGGTTTTACTTAAATTCACAACAGGGAATTAAGATACATCACAAGTTATGAGAAACTTATGATCTAAGCTATAAAAATGTAAGGAATATCTTATTTACCTTATTTTCCTCTTGAGTTAACAGTAAAATTCAGCTCTAGAAAGAATTTAAAGACAGTGAATAAACAGTAGATTTACATGATAGTGCCTGTTTCTCGTCTGTATAATATTATCTGCTATCTAATATGACAGAGAACAAAAGAATTTAATGAGGATTTCAGAGACCTGAACCCATAACCTCAATCTGCGAAGTTCCCCATTCATAAGGTATTGAAACATGTCCCCTTTTAGTGCACCCCCTTTAAGCACCTAAAGCTTCTTAGAATATAAGCCTTAGCTTCTGTAGTAGGCATAGAATGAACTTTATGTCACTAATTGTGCTGTTCTGGGTCATGTCTATACCTGTTGTGAGTGAATGAAAGTGTCTGTGGATAGATCTGTGTTCTGAAAACAGGAAAATCTGTCATGAACACTCTATGTATATAGTTTGTTTAGAAAATCCGTCACAATTTTAAGAGTATAATCCTTGCAAAGACATTTTCTAGCAAGACGAAAAGACTCAAAATAAAGAAGTTGTCAAATCTAAAGGAGCTTTTAAACTGGACTAGAAGTACTAGGGTGTAGAGTGCAGCAAGTTAAAAGATGTGACCTACCCAGATTTGCTAAACAAAATCTTGTTTTATGATTTTAGGATGAGTTCTTAAACAGGTAGGACCACAAACTCTAGACGGATTCATTCTTCCCTGCAGTTGAGCTTTTCTTTCCCGTGATAACCATTTTTCATGTGACCGAATGAATACGGGAAAAAAAATGCAGATGTCTAATAATTTGGTGTTTGTTGTGTCATATTTTGTTGAAGAAACAGAAATGTTGTAACACTGCACATTCTTTCTGTTTCCTTTCCATGCAACCCAGCTGACCTTTTCTGAAGCCATAAGAAACAAAGCCAGATTATCCATCACTGGGAGTGTGGGTGAAAATGGCCGTGTCTTGACGCCTGACTGCCCAAAGGCTGTACACACTGGAACTGCAATTAGGCAAAGTTCAGGATTGGCTGTCATTGCATCGGACCTACCATAAAAACCAAAAAAATAATTGAGTGCCTTAATTAAACTGTGATGGTGACTGATGGGAACGCAGCCCCGAGGGACGCGCCGCGTGCGGGTCTTTGCTAAACCAATCCTTCGGCTGAGAGCGGGAAGTACGTCCTAATGCGCCGGACTTCAGCAGCAGCAACGTGTGCATGAGCTCAGCTCGGAAACCCAAACTCAGATTTTATATCAGGAAAACTCAACATTTAGGTTTTCTCGGGGAGTGGGTGGGGGGAGCTGGGATGGGTGTATTAACAGCAACAAATTTCACTCGAGTGGACTTAAAAACTAATCAGACTTGCGAGTTAGTGCATCAACTTTGAAGTTCTTGCTCAGAAAGGCCTTGGCCTTCACTGCGAGGGATGAAATAGTTATAGAAGTCAATGAACATGCTAACCTGTGTCTCCAGAACACCCATATAATCGATGAAAGACTACCCAGCTGAGAAAACAAATCACCAAACTGTGATAAGAAAATAATAAACAAACATGTAAATCCTGTGAAAAAATTTAAAGGAAGTATTTACACTTACTTTGGAGAAAAATACTGAAACATGCTTGCTTTTTAACTGACGTAAATTCAGTAGAGAACACGATTCTTTTTTCTAACCATCTTAGGGAACAATACATTGCAATAATTGATATAAATGCCATCACTGTAATAAACTTTAGAGACTTTTTTTTATAAAAGTTGTTGGTTATCTTCTTGTTTGCTGTAACCTTCACTCCGTCACATGAGTTGCTGTCCAGATTGCATTTGTCTTACTACCAAGAACAAAAACAAAACGAAGACGACATTAACGTAAAATCATCAGTCTGCAATGTAGAATCAAAAGAGACTACGGGTCACTCATGGTATCAATATTATTTATAATCTTGTTCTGTGTACAAAATTGTGGTTTTTGTACCCACCAAAAAGAATAAAACAACAGATGTTCTTACAATGTCTACAGAGCTTAAAGTTTTTCTTATCTTTCTCAAAGTTATTTGAGAAATTATAAGACTGAAGGAAGAATTGTACAAGTGTGGGCCATATTGGAAAATGTAGCTAGCCCTTATTATTTTTGCATACTCAGCTACCCTCTTTTACAGATCTTTGCTGGTTAGTGGGTTAAATTGTCAAAGATGGAGTGTTTGAATAGGGGAATGAATCATTGCCATAACAGCAACATACCCTGTAATTGTGTGTTGAAATTTTACTTGACTGTGTTTTGCTGCATAAAATAATGTGTCTCTTTGGGCTTTTCCCCTATTCTCATTATTCCGCTTAAATCATCTGAAGGCACCAATAATAGAATGAAGAATTCGTTCTCGTTTTCAACTGGAAATTGTGAAGAAAATATACCCATGTTTATTTGCAAAAATCACCTTATGTTTTGTATGGATTGAATGAACGTGGTTCAAAAGAAGGTTTGAATCATTTGAAATAATAAGTACTGTAATACAAATAAACATAACAATACTTAGAGATCTTGGCAGAAAGCACAAGTTAGGATGATTTTGGAAGTCTAGCCTTGAAGGATGAGTTGAGTTTTCATAGGTAGAGTTTTACGGATGAGCAGTAGCCTAAAACTATGCATGTCAAAGGCTTGTTTAAGGAGCGTATGCAACTGAATAGACTGGAGAGAGCACAGGGTGTGATATCAGAAAAGATAACATTGGAAAAGGCAAAAGACTGATCACCTCACTTCAGTTCTCAAGATTCCATTCCCCATTCAATCTCTGTGCTGCAGTAAGAGCAATCTTTAAAGTTCTAACCTATAGCGTGTACACTATAGCGTGTACGCACGTGCGCACGCATACACACACAGACACACACACACTGTTCCCTCAGGAAAAATTCCAAGCTCTTGAACAGAGCAAACGAGTCCCTTTATGACCTGGTTCTTGTCCTTACTTATCTCTTCCATGACTTTTCTCACCCCTACCCACTCTCTCCCCACTGCAAGTGAACCTCAAAAGCAGCACATGAGACACTGCATTTACTATTTCTTCCCTATCTCCTCTTTACCTAACTAACTTGTACTCATCCTTCAGTACTCAAACTGACTTTTACCTGCCCTGGGATGATTTCCATCCACCACCCCCTGCCTATGAAACTGAGTTAGGTGCCCTGTTAATGTTTTCTCCCCATCACTGCACTTACCATACCGCATTGTAATTGCCTGTGTACTTGTCTGTATAACTACTAGACTGTAAGCTCCTTGAGGGCAGGGACTGTGTCTATCTTGTTCACAGTTGTATCCCCAGCACCCAGCACAGTGCCTGGCATATTGTAGGTGCTTAATAAATATTTGTTGAATGAATGAATTGAATTGAATTAATTTGATTAAGTGGAAGCAGAAAGACAACTTTCCTCATTAACAGTCTCTAGAATGTGTGCTAACTATATAATGAGTCAAAATGAAGCTGAAGTTTGGCTGATTCCATTGACATTGTCCACCTCACTGGAAAGGAGTAGCTTAAAAAAAATGACCTGATGAACTTTCTGATCTAATGAGAAGGTATTCCATGTATTGTACCTAGCCATGGAATAATTTGTTTAGCTAGAAAAATTGTCAAGAGATAATTAAATAACCCAAAACAGGGTTTTAGTTTGGTCTTCAGCTATACTTCTAAAGATATCTTTCATTTAAATCTGAGTGGATTAGTGATATAAAGTTAAGAAGGTATATTTCTTATAGTTTTATTTCTATATTAGTAATACATATTATATACTTAAATTTATATATTTCTTATAGAATAATTATGCCAAAAAAACCCAAAATTTAAATTTGACATTAGTAAGAAGAGATCTCTCTGTACTCCAATCTGAGGAGATGCTACAAAACTAGAAAATGTGATTTTAAAAACATTTAAGTTAAAAATGTTAAGTTAAAACATTCAGTTTCATAAAGTAAAGAATTCGATTACTAAGCAAGCAAGATCACCATCTAGTGCAGAATTTCCTGAATAAATCAAGCAAAGCCAATTCTGAAGATACATCAACTAGTTAAACGAATACAATGACCACATTTGAAGGATATGAAGAGCCCTCAGGAGAATCGTTTTGCTACACTCAATTCAATAGATAAGTGAAAATACCAGCCCTGCTGTTACTGCACTTGCTTTGGCCTTGCTTTAGGCTGCTCCCTGGTCTCCACACCTGTTGACTTTCAATGTATTCCTTTTCCCTAAAGTGCAGCACATAGTCGGTATTCAATATATATTTATCAGTGCATAAACACAACCTTATATATTAAATCAGCATCAGTTAAAAAAATATTCTAATAATTTTCCCAGAAAACAGACTATCCTAATTGTAACCACAGTGAAGTGCTAATAGAAAAAACTAAATGAAAGTGATATCTAGGAGAGTTTCTGAAAAGACAAGTTGAAATTGTGCAGATTCATTTTCCTTATACCTATTAATATGGTGCTGCATGAGAAGTGTGCCTTATCATTGACATTCATAGAGGTTTTAATTTCAGATAGCCCAGCAGGCTAGAATACTTAGCATTTGTAAAACGAAACACAAAAGTAATAGGTGGCATATTTATGTTTTTTCTAAAGAGCTAGTAGCAAAACAGAACTGTTCTTGAAAAAATTATGAATAGAAAGAGATAAGATTTGGTAAGTATATCTCAAAAAACAACAGAAAACTAAATTACTTTCCATTAAATAAGAATAGACTGTTTATTTATCTTGCTTTCATTTTATTTATTTATTTTGTGGGGGGCGGGGGCAGATTGGGCAGAGGAATGAGAAAAGGTAAAAGAGGAAAGGAGACATTAAGAAAGCAGAAAGCTGGGTAAAAGACAAATAGGATTCCCCTGGATGACCAAGAGAACTTATAACAAGAATGTTTGACATATGATCTTTTCATTGTTTGGTGTGTAATGTCTGATGTATTCCTCTTCCCATGACCTGCATATCTCCATGTTAAATTTTCCTACATGCCTCAGAATGGTGGTATTTGTGGTTAGATTAAAGGAGGGACTCAAGGAGAAAATTCTAAGTCCCTTGTTTGGGTTGACAATAGGCCAGAAATAACCCTAATAATATGTCTCCTTCCCACAGAAATGTGCAGAAATCAAGATTGAGACTTGTTTTTCTTCACAGCAAAAAATGAAGGTTTATTTGATTTTTTTCTTGATCTGAAGAAGATGGTAGATAAAAAGGACAAAAAACAACTATTTACATATAGTTGTTTTTAGGCACTTGTGCTCACCGCAAAGTGTCATAAACAACAAAATAGGCATAAAACATAGATCATTATTTAATTATATAATTTAACAGAATATTATATATAATTAAATAATGATCTATGTTTATGACAACAAAATAGGCATAAAACATAGATCATTATTTAATTATATATAATATTCTGTTAAATTATAATGCCTAATTCAGGGCTTGAGCGAAGGGGTTATTTAGGAGTTTTGTAATCCTGTAATCCCAAATCCCAAACACTAAGAGATCCTGCTTAAGTAGCAGATTATTATGATATCCTCATAGTTCATATGTTTGATCAATACTTCTAAAATTCCTAAACATTTAGTAATGGCTGAAAACTGTGTCTATAGAAAGTTTTTTCTAAAGTTGAATAAATCTGTAATCATTGGCAATCAATGTTTCAATGTATGATTGAATGAACTGATTAACTGAATAAAAATGAGTGAGTGAAGATCATCTAAAGAAGTTAGTAATCCTGACTGGTTGATAGTTAAGTCCTCAATAAATATTTGTGGAATGAATAAAAATAAATAAATAAAGAAGTTAGTAATCATTGACTACATAGAAACTTCTGCCAGCTCCCCAAAATAATTTCCAGAATAAATGCGAATGCTTTCAACATTTTTTTGACACAGAAGGTATTTAGAACAATTTAAGCCATATTTGCCTCCATCTAGAGGTTTACTTAATATTGATTCAGTCACCTAAAACTGGTGCCATTTCAAACTTTTAAAATGTCAGAGGCCACACTTCACTATTTTTTAACTCTAAACACAGTCAAAGTCTACCAGCATTGTTACTCAAGACCGCCACCAAAGCAGATCAGAAATTCTGGATCTTTGTGGGCCTCAGACCTGCACAAGAACTTCTGACACTTTGACTTGAGTGCCGCTTGAAACTTTCAACCCAATAGGCATACATCCATGTCATCGTTGGTCACAGCCTCACATCGAAATCATCCCATTCATCTCTCTCTCATTCCACATTCTCCTCCCAATATTCTCTGCACTTCCCATCTTTCTCCCCATTTATCTTCCCATTGCTTCTCTCTCTCCCTGACTTTGATATCATTCTCTTTAGTCTCTCAATATAAAGTATGAAATTTCCAACATCCTCAACCTTTCCCCAGAACATTATCTAATCTCCTAATAATATCACTCTCTCCTTATTATATCACTTTATACTACAAATTTAGAAAGAAAAGAAATGGTAATCTCCATAATTATACCTTTATCCCATGAATAAAAAAACTCTCCTCTTTGAAGTGTATGTCATTTAACCATGGTGTCAAATAGACTGCCTACTTGTCCAATTATCTGCTGACCTCTCTCATTGCCTCAAGGACTATGGCATTTGGCTTATTCTTCCTTTGTACCCCAAGTTCTATTATCATCTTGAGTTACTTCGAGGCCAATGCAGATTCTGCATTTAGGCTATAGCCCTGCAGTTCCTTGACTCCCATTAGTCTTTGTCTCTATGTTAAGTCACCTACACCAATAGATATGAGGCAGGTATTATGATCAATTATTTTCTCATCTTACTCCAGATGATGACTAAGTTCTTTGCTTCCTTTCATATCCCAGTCATTGAAAAGAGTCGCTTTTAATCCCTTATTTAATCCCTCTATTTGGTTCCATCACTTCACCAAAATGTCCATGCCAAGGTCACCAGTATCTTTCAGCCCTATTAACTTCATTCTTTAGTTTTTCCCCTAATCCTGATTATTCCTTCTCAGTCTATTTTATGTTCCTCAGTTCCTCCAACCAAAACTTACATTTTGATATTATCCAGGGTTGTATCTTGTGCCACTTTCTCTTCTCATAGGATGTGTTCCACCTGGTTGATCTCACCATTATCAATATGTCTACAATCACCTATGTATTATTAACTCAGAAATCTCCATCTTCCAATCTAGTCCCATGCATGCAATTACCTCCTTGTTATTGACTTCTCAGTTGCAACACATCAAACTCCTTATCTTTCACTCTACAGTCCTAGCCCCTCTTGTATTTCATGTCTCAGAGGGCGACACTACTATTTAGCTAATCTCCTTAAATAGAAATATGAGAATCATTCTAGTACCCCTTTTTTTCATTATTCTTACATCCAATTAATCAACATTTTAAATTTCTTGTATCTCCTAACTATCTCTTCACTCCGTCACATGCTCTTCATCCATTCTATGACTGACTTAATTCAGCAACTCATAATTTCTCACTTTTTACTACAATTGTCTCCTAATAGGTCTTCTTGCTCCTTGTTTCATATATCCCCTAGTCATTTTCTACATGGCTGCCAGAGTGATTATCTTAAAATACAAATATGATCCTGCTACCTTCCTAATTAAAATAACTCAATGTCCATTATATAAGGCCCATCAACATCTCGAGTATCTTCTCTCACCTACTTTTCATGCCATTAACACCAAATTACTATTCACAGCTCCAGTTTTCAGAGTGCTTCTGTTTTTTTCTAAGTTTTGCCAAATTTTACCTCTACCTAGAATGCCTGATTCAGACAGGATTCCTAACTATAACCAACAGAATCTATTGTAGTTCAGTTAAGCAAAAAGTGAATTTATTAATAGATACTAGACAGTTCACAGAATCTCTGGGAAAGACAGAGAATTAGACCTGAAGGCAGCCAAGAACACTACCCAAATTATGTCACCGATCTGCCCGAGCCATGTGGAACTGCCAGTGAACACACATATCAGAAGGACACCGAACAAGGGACACTGCCACTAGGTCTTCTGTTTCTACTGCCTCTGAAAGTGGAGTGCCTCCCTAGCATGATCTATTACTTGCTCAGGAAATGTACTCTATGTATGGCCTCTTTCCAATTTAAACCTTAGGCAGGAATATTTAAGTGCTGGTGCTAAGTCACATGCCTGTGACCTAGCTGCAAGGGAGACAGGGAAACCAAATACTGTCTTTCACGATAAGTAAGTGTAATATGGAAAATTAATATAGGATGATATTTGAAGGAAGCTGAGTGGGCACAAAGTGTGGCATATATCATCTATTCCTTTATGCCTAATTTCTACTCATCCATCAAGAAGCATTCTAAAAATCATCTCCTTGGTTACATTCCTGATTCTCAGTTCGGAGATGACTCTGTTGAATTTTCCTGTGTCCTGCCCTTACCTCTAACAGCTCTTATACCACTGTTACATGATTATTTTTATACAGTTCTCCATTTTATCTCTCTAGACTCATTGGTTCTAGAGGCAACAATAAGTAGTAAAAAAAGTTTTAGAATCAGACAGAACTAAATGTAAATTCTTGTTCTGACACTTACTGTCTAGCCTCTGGAAAAAGTCTGTTGTTTCATATGTAAAATGGGAACAAGAATACCTAGCATTTCATGATGCTATGAAGTTGAAAATGACTGCTTATAAATTGCTTATCACAGCACTTGGTAATAGGAGCTCAATAAACAAAGCTTATATTACTTCTTCTCTGTAACTGTGGGCTTCTGCTTCTGCCTAGGAAATAGAAAGCTACAAAAGAAAAAAGTCACTTCCCCCTAGCAGTGAGAAAATGCCAAATAATCCACAAAAATCATAACTTCATGTGCAGAAGAGAACTGCTCATGGTAACCAAGTAAACTAAATTCCAAAGAACACATCACTTTAAGAGATGGGATACACAAACAGTTTTGCATTTGGTATAGCAAACATGGCACTAACATAAGTGAGTCAGAAGAGCTCAGTTAAATATTAACAAATTCTTAAAGGGCAGGTGTAGGCTAGTATGTCACTTTGAAATAGCTAAGGACCCTGAACCCACTTGCAAGCTCTTTCTCACAACCCTTCACTAAATGCTCAGAAGAAAGATTGGGGGCAGGGCGGAAGACTGGATAGAGAGAGATTCCTTTCATGGAGCAGGTATGTGTGAGGTGAATGGCACTTACTGAAGAGGCCTGCCGGACTTCCCAGACCCTTCTCTTTCACAAATCAAGAATCTTAGGCTATGGAGGAGGAACAACAAATCCTTTTGTCTCCATGTCACAAAGAACCATTGCTTCTGGAGAAGGAATTGAAGAAATAATCCTCTACCCCTGTGGGAGCAGCAACAAACTGTCATGGGCCCAATATCCTACACCAATACCATGCAGACGTCTACTACTGTTGGCAAGAGGAAGGAATTTCCCACCCAAATGAACTACAGTTTTGCTTCTAGGAGATAGAAGGATAGGAACATTGAGAAAGTCTTTTCAATGCCAAAGTGAAACTCCCAATGTACAACTAATGCTAGACAAGCACAGCAGAAAATCTTATACTCCTACCACAAGCCCAGTACTGGTTAGCAAGCAACGCCTGTCTACTAATGAGGGGCAGGATAAAAGCATGGAGAGATGTCTCTACTATGGGAAAGATGGGAAGGAATGGCTGAAAACTTACAGGAGGAACAGGGACACAGAAAACCCTCTTGCACCTCATTCTCCATTTAAACCCAGGGCAACAGCAGCCTGCCACTGGATGACTTCGAAGCCTACAGTACATTGAAGGTAATGATAGTAACAACAAGATCCAAATCTAGCACAACCTCTAACGAGATTTACTCAACCTCTCCTCAAATAAATAAATAAATAAATAAATAAAGTCTTGACAAAAAAAGAGAAGGGCCATTTACAAATGTAAATACTACTTATCTTATTTTCTACTGTTCTTATACCTACAATGTTCAGTATTTAATCAAAAATTACAAGGCACATACAAAAAGGAAAAAGAAAAAAGAAGAAAAAATAACCCACTGTCAAAAAGTAAAGTAATAAACAGAACTATACTCAAAGATTTAGATGTTGGTTTTAAAATAAATGCATTAGGAAGAATTCTAAGATGATCCCAATGATGAGAGTACTTATAAAAACGCTTTTAGTTGAGAGTAGGCAAGTCCCGTGGATATGAGATTAATCATAATCTTATACTGTCATTATATGACAAAAAGGATTTTTTTCAGATGTCATTAAGACCCTTAACCAATTGAGTTCATCAAAAAGGAGATTATCCCGGGTAGGTCTCACCTAATAAGGTGAATTCTTAAAAGGGGATCTAGAAGTTGGAGATTTTTAAAAAGTCAGGGAGATGTTCAAAAGGAGACATGGATATTGGGTATCCCCTCAAAATGCCTGTTAATTAAAATTTGTCATATTGCTCGTATAATACTTATATCACAATAGTAAAAGATTCCAGATTTCTCTTTCTTTCAGGACAGACTAGCATGGCTTTATGAGGCAATAACTCCACTTATTTGGTGATGTTTAGCCAAAAATAAAAACCAAACTCACAATTTATTAATGTGTATTTTAACAAGTATGGTAGACAGATACTACCAATACTATTTTGCTTACACTGAAGCAGTACTTTTACTAAAGCGGTCTTTCACATCTTGGCCCACATTAAAAGTGTTAACATTTTATCAGCACAGTTGTAGTAAACTGGAAGATAACTTTTTTTTTTTCATCAGATAATATGTTTAAAGGCCTATCCCACAATTCCCAAAACGGGTGAGATAATCTCTTCAAATTCTTGATAGATGACATCAACCAAAAATGCTATTTGCACATGAAGGTGATTTAAAAAAAAAAGTTTAAACCATTTTTACAACCATTCAAAATTTTATAACTAAAATTATATTTAAAGGCTGTAACAAATCTTCCTTTGGTGGACAAATATTATGTTGAAAGTTCTTGCTAAAATGTGAACAGATTTGAATTCAATCAAACTTTTCTTATACCAAATATTTTTAAATAATGATGCACTATTTTGAAGAATGTATATGCTTTATACTGTCAAGCTGAAGCTGGTTCGGATGCCATTAATGAGCATATGTGCTACAAAGGGATGGAAGAGTCTGATAAATGTTTATAAGGACAGAGATTCTTTGCTGCTGCAGCTGAGAGCTCTGTTTAGTATAGCCTCCCCCTTCTGTCTCCACTTTCCAACCATAGATACCATAGTAAGACTTTGGGAGAGGTGCAGTGATCCTTGGGCATCTCTTCCAGCAGTTTTAGGGGCCACTTGTCCACAGTGGACACTGCAGTTGGCTACAGTGTCCTTTGGCCCTGCTTACACCTCTTGGCAAAGCAGCAAGTTTCAAATAAATCAGCAGAGTCTATAGGACTTATCCTCAGAGGTGCCTTTCATGAGGCAACTCCTATTTTGAGGCCCTTCATCACTATCTCCAGGGCTGAGGTATACCTGGAATCCATTCATGAACAACTATTAGTACACATTGCCCTAAAAGTAGAATGATAATGCCAGATGCTAAGAGCAATCCACATGATATCCTCCTAAATCTTGCTAATAAATAAAACAGTAACAACGGGGGAGATAGTACTTGTAGCAAAGACTGCTATTGTCCCACGACATCTATTTTCTCCTTTCAGAATAATTGAATCCCAAACTTTGATCGTTATCTGGGCACATAGCCAATTCTCAGCTTCCCTCTGTGGCCATATTCTGTCACTTAAGTGTCACTTGAAAAACTGGATGCCTTCTAAGGACATAGCTTCCCCTGAAGCCCTCTCAAATAATAGTTCTTTTTGTTCTCCTATTGGGTCTGAAGATGGGATCCATGACCTTCTCACTCTTTATTACTGCCACAGGATCATTATTCTTCTTTTCTTCCTAAAAATCCAGTTCCATTGAAGCACTTGATATTTCTTCCATTTATTGCAGTTATCTACCATCTTTCTGGTCACTTCTCATTTATTGAAGATTCTAGCCCCCGACTTTCTGCCCTTCTATGTACATTCTTGTCAGTGCTATTGATTTCAGTATGCACATAGAGAAGTTACTCCATTCATGGATTCTCTGGTCCTTGCCCACATCATGGCCATGGTCCTCTTTCCACCACTTAGGGCCACCATCACAGTCATGCAGTCCATGTTTTGCACTCTACATAGAGGCTATAATGAACACCACATCGTATAATGAGACTGCAGTGGCCATCTAGGACAGGGGTCCCCAACCCCCGGGCTATGGACTGGTACTAGTTCATGGCCTGTTAGGAACTGGGCCGCACAGCAGGAGGTAAGCGGTGGGTGAGCAAGAGAAGCTTCATCTGTATTTGCAGCCGCTCCCCAGTGCTAGCATTACCACTTCAGCTCCACCTCAGATCATCGGACATTAGATTCTCATAGGAGCACTGGTCCCTGGTGCCAAAATGTTGGGGATTGCCGCTCTAGGAGACGGGTCCTTCATGATGCTGATGAGTTGTCAAACAGCTCTGGAACCATGTAACCTTGGACTTTCTTTTGTAAAATTGTAGATTCCCTTATTGTTTGAGCCATTTAAAGTTAGTTTTTTCCTTAATTGCAACCAAAGGCATCCTAAATGATACAAAACAAAGGTGAAATAGATGTACCACCCATTATTAAGTAATGCCCAGATTTCTATTAAAACAAATCAAAACATCTGCAAGGGGAACAAAGGATTGGAAGGCAAAGTAGTGCATTAATCCAAATGAAATAATGATAAATTTGGGATAGTGTGTTGACAATGAAAATGGAAAGTAAACAGAATAAAAAAATATTTAGAGGTAAAATCTATAAGACAATTATGATTGATTAAATCTGTGTGAAAGACAGGGATGAGTCAAAAGACGAATACCAGGTTTCTAGCTTAAACACCTGGGAGGATGATATTATTATTTATTGAGATCTTGAGCAGTGGAGGAGGACCAGGTTTGCAGCAGACCATTAGTTCAACGTTGGATGCGATGAGTTTGAGGTGTCTGTGAAACATATGAATGTAATGAAGTAGAAGTTTGGGCTAGAGGTGTAACTTTGAGAGTCAGTATATAAATAGTAATTGAAGCCACCAGAATGGCTGAGCATCTCAGTAGAAAGAGTAGAGCCATTGTTTTCAAATCTTAGTGTGCATGAGAATCACCTGAAGAACTTATTTAAAACATAGATTGTTGGACATAGTCTCAGTTTCTAATTCAGTAGGTGTGATGGTTAGTTTTCTGAACTTGGCTAGAAGTTCAGAAGCCTCACAATTCAGGATTCTAGAAGTCTGGCATCACGGTGTCAGCAGGGTTAATTCCTTCTGACAGATGAAGGGAGAATTTACTCCATGCCTCCCACCCAGCTTCTGCTAGTTACCAACAAGGGCATTCCTTGGCTTATAGCTGCATCACTCCAATCTCTGTCTCCCTCTTCTTCCCTGTGAGTAATCCTGTCTCTAAATCTCTCATAAAAATACAAGTCATCGAATTTAGAGTCCACCATGATCCAGTATGACCTCATCTTAACTTGACTACATTCATAAACACTCTATTTCCAAATAACATTACATTCACAAGTACTCACTGTTAGAACTTCAACATATCCTTTGGGGAGACACAGTTCAACCCACAGCACATGGTTTTAGAGAATAGAAGATGGTGTAGGCTAAGGAACCAGATTGACAGGAAGTGTTGAGAGCCCAGATGGGGCTCTGAATTTAGAGTAACACCAGACCTCTTCGGTATGTGAATGAAATGGTGGCCAGGGAATCTAAGCTGAGAAAGAAGAGTCTTGAGAGGAGACATTGGAAGGATAATTGGATTACAAATCCTGAGTTTGTAAAACATTTGCAGTAAGCTGGAAGACTCGAGAGTTGCAGTCACTGAATTGGTGTTTGTATTTGCTGTTATGGAGAAGCAGAGGTGGCTCAGCACAGAATAATACTGTGAGACAGAATAGGTGTTTGAGATGAAGTGAAAGAGACAGAATTGGTGATGAGGACAGAGAACAAAGTGGCCAAAGCTTTCGAGGATTCTCCACCTAGACACCAAAGTTATCTGGGAAGTTGCTAGGATGACCAAGAGTAGAGAAAAGATAAATCAATGAATGAGTGCGATCAAGAAAAGGAATGAAAAGATGACAGTGATTTTTGCCAGTGGGTGTCAGCCTCAAAGGAGCAGGATTTTTTTTTTTTTTTTCATAAAAGAATGAACAATGATCCAGAAACGCCTTGGGAAGCAAAGAGGACCTAAACCCAACAACTGACCCTCGTCTCATAGTAGAGCATTAGAGTACATAGCGAGTACATATAAATTAAAATCTTTGCCATTTTGTTTATTTGTAGAATCATCAAAAGAAACAGATCTGGGTCAGGACGCAGACCATCTTTAATAGGAAAGAGAATCTTCCAAATGGTACGATTACCTCAGGGAATGCAAGGCCATGCCAGGTCCACTCTTGGTTTAAGTGCAAACAGTATAGCCAATGAAACAGTCACAGAATACACACATGGCTGCCAAGGCCCACTCTTATGGGTTGGGAGCCGTACGCAGACAAGTGGGAAATCAGTCGTAAGCTGGGGAGACTGATGTTGCCTTTAGCATTTCTATTCAAAAGATTTTTGGAGACTTTGGAAGACATAATACCATTTTATATGATAAAATATTCCACTTTTATTCAGTAAAATTTATTTTAATATTTTTAAATTATGGTAGAGAGTTGCAGAAATGATAAAGTCTCTAGATCTGAAAAAACTTTGCTGATTGTCACTCTAGGATATAAAATGGAAAAATCAAGGATGAAAGCAACAGGATCAAAGAAAAAAGGAAGATAAATGCATAGAGTATTTGGAGAGCAGCTTGACAAACATTAATTATGTTGGTAAGGGAAAATCTTAAACAGAGTAGGCAAAGAACAGTCAAGGACTTTATACTTGATACAGAAGGAAATGGGAGACTCATTTCAGGTAGGACATAATTCATAATACCTTTAAGCTGCTATATTTAAACTGCATTTTCACGTGTTAATTTTATAATTCCTTACACGATGAGAGTCAAGCAGGGGATATGTACCTGATGTAATAGAGACAACAACAAGGCTGAGACACCTCCTGCCCCACATCATCCAGCTGGCAAAGTGGAGCTAGGGCTGCACCTATGGTTTTGACAGAGCTCTGCTCCTCTTCCACTTTTCTATGCCCAGTTCACTCTCTGGACATAATGAAAGCAGTATTTGAGGAAATGTATTCTGGAAGTGTCAGACAGAGAAGATTAGAAAGGAAGGCACTAAGACAGGAAGCTGCTGAAATACAGGTTGCCAATGCTACTATGCTAAGAACTACATGTGAGGTTGCAGGAGGTTGATCTGAAACATCAAAAGAAAAGACAGGACTTGATCAACAACTTGGATAGAATGAAGAGGGCAAAGGATTAGAACAGGGCCAATCCAATCAACCCGGTACAAAGAATGCCACTGCGGAGGGAATTTATAGATAAGAGATAAGGTAAGAGATAAAGAAGCTAATGAATTTGGTTTAGCATTCTTCAGGTATTTGAGAAAACAGCAAAATATACAGGGTGAGATATAACAATTGGATGTACTCTTTAAAGTTCAGTTTGAACGTTAGAACTGGAAATTTAGATTCAAAAGAAATCGACATTAGAATAGATGAGTTTTATATTTAAAATTTAAGAGGATGGCTCACATCAGAAAAATAAGTGGTAAACAATAAAGGGCATTCCCTAATGAAATTCACTGTCAAAGGTCTTAATTTCCCAGAATATATTTATAAAAATTCAAATTTATTCATTGTCATTTCTCATTTCTTCCTAGGCTCAATTAGAACACCATGGTCTCAGTGAGTGCCTCCATCTCCAGTGGTGAATTAATCTCTTGATTTAAGCAGTCAATTAATTTTTTTATCAAGTAGTTATGTTCTTCAATTGTCTTCCTGCTATACATAAACTAATCCCTTTCCATATGCATCAGGGGAAATTTTCAAAGTGATACATTTGACAATCCTCATCTGGATTTTAATTAAGGCACTAACAAAATGTTACCTGGTATATTTGTGTATAAAAAATCAGCACATGTCAAAAAGAATTTAGATGTCAAAAAAAGAAAGAGTATTCTGGGAGTTTTAGAAGTTATTAATTTCAGGTCTTAGGATAGTGACTAGAAAGCCTTGACAAATTAAAAGTTATATAAAGTTAAAAAATACTTTGGGGGAAATACAATGTTAAACCAAATGCAAAGCAACCCAGTGAAAATAATTTTGAGTTCAAAACAAAGAAATTTAAGGACAGAGAGACAGGTAAAGGTAGCTATTAATTTAAAATAAAATATTCCAGAAACACTATGACTTGCTTTTATTTTATACCCAAGATAGAAGTGACAAAGCATGAAGAGGTAGAAAAATGAAAAAAGGAGAAGCAAAATAACTTAAAATGGACAAACTAGGTAGAAAATGAAAGAGGTAAAGCAAGAATTCTCTTCAATTACAAAGACTATAGTGTTTCAGTCACAAGAAAAAGTCTGAGAGGATGCTTTATCTTCAAATTTATGGCCCCCTCTTTCTTCTAAATCAGCATTCTTACAAAAGGGAAAGAAAGGAATTCCTGATGACCACAATAACTATAGAAGTTAATGTCCATATTAGGGCATTTTGGTCTAGGACAAATGCTAAACTGGGTAAGCTACCAAGACCATTGGTATAATCAGAAGTTATCAGAGACAAACCAAAAGGCATGTAGTAGATTGACTGCAAAAATGGCCATGATTCCTCACCACTCCCTGTATCCCTCCCTATCTTTGGCAGAACAGCTTCACAGCTCTTCCTGTCAAGAGATGAACTTTATTCCCCATATTCTTGACTCTAGTCTAGCCCTGTGATTTATTTTAGCCAGTATGGTATAGAAGTGAAGAGACACCTTGAGCATCTCTGCTTTCTTTCTTGAACTCTTCTCATCCTCCTTAAGACAAGCACAAGCTAGCCCGTTACAGGATCAAACATCATAAGAAGAGCTGATGACCCCCAGCCAATACCCAGTTAACCCCCTCAGAAGGTGAAACATCTAGCCAATCTGCAGCTGACCATGAGAACCCAGGTAAGATCAGAACAACTGAACTGATCTCAGCCTAATTTTCTCTAAAATTGTGAGCAACACGAGCCACCAAGTTCTGAGTGGTTTGTTACACAGCAATAGTTAACCAGTAGGACTCACTCCAAGTATGCCCGCCACTTCAGAAATGCAGCAATTAAGCTTTCTACTGGAGTGAACCAAACCAAACTATCTATACCTGGGGCAGGGTTAAGAAACCCGAAGCTCTTCAACAAAAGTCATGGAAGATATTAAGCTTTTTTTTTTTTCTCTTACTTTCAAGAACCTGAGTGCTCCATCTAAAAATAATAGAGGCTATCCCCATGCTTATTTCTAAGAAATTGAATCTACTGATCTTAAACCTAACACTAGTATCGCCTTGCATTTAAGTGGCATTTTACAATTCGTACACCACTTAAAAAAAAAAAAACTAATAAGTATAGACAGAGCTGGTATCATTAAGCTCATTTTATAAATAATCAAATCACAGGGGCAAGTTAAATGACTTTCACAAGTACAAAGTGGCAAAGCTACAATACTTACAACTACACCTACAAACTTTCACTACTCTTCCTCAGAGCTCTTATACTAAAATCTTGGGTCAGGATTGGTATATCATTTTTAAAGTATTTAGTTCATTAAATTAATGAGGTACCACTTCTTTTCTTATAAAAGGAGGCATAACATGACTTAGCTTAAGGGTTGTTCTGAGGAGCAAATAAAATAATGTATAAAAAGCACATAACACAATGCCTAACACAAATGCTAGGCTCCCTGTCACCATTCACCATGATAAGGCTCTCATCCAGACTTGATAATCTCAACCCTCATAGCACAGAGCATCACTTGAAATGATAAACTTTCAAATAGTTAGCATAGGCAAATTTTATTTCTATGGTAGAAGTATTTATTTCAGTTATAGAAAAATAACACTATTTCAAAGTCAAGGTAACTAGGCAGAACTATACTTTTTCTTTGTATACCTATATTCAAATATCACATATGGTTTCAAGACGTTCTTAAATTAACAAGGAACAAATGCAAAATCAAGGTAGTATCTGTGAACAGAAGAGATGTATTAAAGCTACATAACAGCCCTGGAAATCAGGAAATACAAAGTGATCTCGTGCAGTGATTCTTAACTTTAGTGTACATTAAAATCACCTGGATTGTGGAAAGAGCACCTTCCGGAGACTGAGGGCAAATCATCAAGTTACGCAAGCCCTTGGTTTCAGAATAAATGCCAAAGAGACTGAAGATATAAACTTTGTTCCTCAGGGAGGGGCAAAGATAAAAATACACCACAATATATGAGATCAGTCATTTATTCACTGTGTGACTTCTCTGAGCCTTAGATTCAGAAATAATATTAGATATACTACTCTCAAGAATTATTCTATAGATTAGGTCAGATAGTGCTTCTCTAATTCATAACACACAACTACTATCATTATTTCATCATCATCATCTGATTCAGCAGACTTTCTCTCCTGACTCTCACTTCTACTCCCAAACAGCTACTATTTATTTTAAAAATCAAATTCACTGAGTTCAAGCTCATGTATTACTGGTACCATTTTTATATTGGTATCATTTTTACTAGCTTCAACCATTCATTTTCATTACAATTTCAGCACATGGTTGAAATGATAATTTTTGTATCTAAACTGAGAAAATGGATTCAAAGAAGAAAGGGAACTAAAGCTTAAAAAATGTGTTGCTTCTAAAACATCAATAGCTACATGAATCAACTGCTTTTCAAAATGACCCATTTTAGACAAACTCTGATGTTCCTTATACTGTTTATTTATTCAGTTCTGAATCTTGGTTTATAGATGGAAACATGAGAATAAAATACCTATACTCTTCATCACTTCCTATAATCTATATACTACACAGTAATGTTTCATAGTTAAAGTTTTTGGCCATTTAAGTAACTACCCACATAAACATCTGAGGTTTTAATATTCTGAAACTATAAAACAAAGCTATAGAGGTGCACAGTCAGGCTAGGATAGGGTTCCTCACCCTTAGCAATACTGACATTTTGGGTTAAATAATTCTTTTTTGTGGGGGGTTGTCCTGTGCATTGCAGGATGCAGGCATCCCTGGTCTCTATCCATTACACGCCAGTAGCAAACCACCCCAGTTCCCAGTTTTGACAACCAAAAATGTCTCCAAACATTGCCAAATGTCTTCCGGGGGCAAAAATCACCCCTAGCTGAGAACCACTGAGCTAGAATTTTACATAGATATAACTGTAATCTCTGAGTGCACAGATTATACAAGCTCTATGTAATTTTACTAATTTAAGTACAGCACAATAGTTTCTGCTATACTGTTTAAGCTAGGGCACATAGTTTTTATATAATACACTACTTAAGCATACAGTTACCCACACATAACTATCTTTTTCCTATTGAAAACACTGACATTGAATGGGGGGAAAAAACATAACTAATCCTGCAACCATTTTCCTATTACCCAATATAGAGAAAATCCTATGGTTTACAAAAATTTGCCAAATGCAGACCTAGATAAATCACTGCAAGTGTCCTTCCTTCTGAATTCGAAGTCTCTCCTTCTCTACTTGTAAGCGTTCCTTTTCAATCTGTAGCTTCTCTGATTCAAATTTCAAAAACTGCAGCCTATCTTTTTCTAGTTGCAAGCGTTCTCTCTCAAGTTTTAACTTCTCTGTTTCTATGTCCTGCGGCTGAAGTATGGACTTCTCTCCTTGACCAAGTTCATTCTCCAAGGATGGCTTCTCTGAGTTGACTATCTGCAACCTCAACTTCTCTCTCTCAATCTGCAGCCGCTCCTTCTCCAACTGAAGCCGCTCGTGCTCCATGTCTAAATGCCGTAGCCTCTCTTTCTCAATCTGCAGGCGTTCCTTTTCTACCTGCAGTCTTTCAGCCTCGATATCCAGCCTTCGTTTTTCCAATTCTAGTTTCTGTTTCTCTATGCTTACAAGCAAATGGGGCTCATCATATGCAGACTTCGATGGTGTTGAGTTTAGAGTGAAAAACTCATCAATGTGGGGGAAATCAGGGAGTTCATTTTCCCTCCTGGAATCCGGGATGACTGATGACAGTATTTCTTCCTCCTCCTCAATTTCAAACTAAAGAAAAGAGAAAAGCAATTTTCAGTATTATTTCTATGTCATGGTTGTTAATTTATCCAAATAGTTCTTAAAAGCTTTTTGTATTGTTTGAGGACATAAAACCATTTACTTTGAATCTTGAATAGTATTTACAGTGAATTACTTGATGTCACTAATATTTATAATCAAAGGAAGTATATTTAGGTGAGAAGAGATTAATGCTATAAAGAAAAAGTGGAATGAGTTGGTTATGTGCTATTCTTAAGTTAGCTTGAAAATTTGGGACCTTCTTAACTGCTCCTGGACTGTAAAAAACTCCCACATGAGAACTGAAGAAATTAAATGAAAAACAGGTCTCGCAGGCTAATACTTACTTCAGGACTCTGGGGATCTCTTTCTTCCTCTTCCACTTTGACCTCAGTTAAGGATCCACCTGCATCCCTGAAATCTGCCACATTTTGCCATTCAAAATTTGTATCATTTCGGAATCCAATCTTTTCATCTATCTCTTCAGTAAGAGAGTCATCTAAATCGGATGTAGGGAGGGGAAACCCCGAACCAACCAGTTTAATGTTCGCCTTCATCCTCTTTCTCTTCATAAGCGCGCGCCAGTCGAGATACCTTCTTTTCACTTCTGTCCCTGTCCTCTGTTCTCCTTCTCCCACAGCGTTCACACACTGCGCGATCTCCTCCCAAGCCATTCGCTTCATCACATTAATTGTTGTATTGAGTTGCTTGGAAAAAATGACTTCTTTCCTTTTTGTAATTTCTTTCAAAAGGGTCTGAGTTTCTTGAACACTAAAATTGCTTTTTCTCTTCCTTTTCAACTGCTTCATTTTTCTAACTTAAATGCAGTTTTACTGTAAGAGATGTGAAAAGAATTTGAGAAATGCTACAAAGTACAAAAATCAAAGAGAATCCCTTGTTGGCACTTTGTTTAAATCAGTTTTCTGTTCATTAGTAGCACAGGCAGGCTGGATAATTCCTAAAGAGAAAAAAGTAAAAATCGATTAACCCACAACTTCTGCAGGGTATCTCAACCCAATAAGCTTCATACATAATCTTTTAAAAAACAGCTCTGAATATGGCTCAAAACTGCCTACATTTCTGTCTTTGCCAGCACCACCATAATCCAAGATGCCATTTTCTCTCACCTGGGCTGCTGTAATGGTTCCTAATTGCCAGCATTCAATCTTGACCTACTTCCTACTTCTCTAGTTCCCTCTCCCACTCTGCTCTCCCCAATGCATCTTTCCTACCCCAACACGGGCCTTTCAGTCATCAATCATAGTCCGGCTCGTTCCTTGTTCAGAGCATTCGTACACGCTGTTCCCTCTGCCTAGGAAAGGGATTCACCCTTCTTGGCCTATTTAATTCTTCCTCACGCTTCAGCTCCCAGATTAGACACCTGTTTCTCAGCGAAGCCTTTCTCAACAAGTCAAATTACTCTAACAGAAGCTATGACTACAAAACTTCCTTTCTTCTTTTTCCTTTTCTAAATATGACACTTGTGCTAAACATATAGCCAAGAGTCCTTCTCTTTCCCATTTCACTAGCAGTTTCATGAAAGCAGCAAGGTTTCTGCTCATCATGTCCCCAGAGCCTAGCAGCTTCTGGCACATGGCAGGCGCAGCATAAATAATTTTTTAATGAATGAATTAGTCGATTTGCCAGATAACCACTAGTTTGAGATATCAAAAAGAAAAATAACTTCAGACTCTGTAGAATAATTTTAGAGGAACATGGAAAGGCTGGGCTACAAAAATCAATAAAATTCAGAAAAGTTAAGACAATGTAATCTGATCAAAGAAATGACAACTACTAATATTTTACTACTTCTCAAATTAAAACTCATTTTTAGGCTAAACCTAAATAAAATTTAGGAATAAAATTTCCTAAAACAATGAAAATATTTTAAGGATACAACAGAATTAAAAGAGTAAGGCAAAAGTGGCAAGGATTTTCCTCAGCCACCCCATCTAATTAATCAGTAAAGGAAAAAGATCACCAATTAAAACAGGGAAAAACAAAACGAAACAAAACAAAAAAAAACCAGTAATTCTTAAATGCTGTGGGGACCAAAACACATTTCATGGTTCTGCCCTTCAGTGCTCACCATATCTTCACATAACCAAACACATAAACAAAAGCTCCTAATACCAAACAAAATAAGGCTGGATGCTATATTTGTTTCTAATTAATGCTTTTAATTGTTTCTCTTTCTTTGAAGAACTTCTCAGTACTTTGTAATGTAATCTCCTGGGCCATTTTAATAGCAGAGTCGAAAATCATGATATAGGCAAGTAACTGTACTTGGAGTCTCTATGAAATTTTAAGATAGTAATGTGGCAAAATTTTAAAATAAATTCTGAATGAGAAAGATCCTCTTGTTAACATTCTTTCAGGTGGATGCAAGGCAGAATGTTTCTCCATTATCCAAAAACTCATTACCAAAGCACCTGAAACTTGTGAGAAAGGCAACATTTTCAGGCCTGCCCCAGACCAATTGAATCAGAAACTCTGAGAGTGAGATCTACTAATCTATGTTCCAATAAGCCCTCCAGATGATTCTAACACATGCTAAAATTTGAGAACCACTGTGCTAGACTCACAGAAGCCAGACAAATGCTTAACACACTTGAATCTCGCACACTTTGATTTCAAGTCTTAAACGAGCGCATCTGATTGGCAGAATCTAAAGCACATCCAAAATCCTCATTACAATGGAGCTAGGAAATATGGTTTTTCTGTTTTCTAGCCTTGCATTATGGGAAAGTACAATAGGAAGCTGGAAAAGACGTTGAATGAGTCTTTTCCTTGGAAAAGAGATTTTAAAAGCAGGTAATGGGGAGAAGGGCTCAGAAAGGGATATATACACAAACCATGTTTTCTGATTTCAAATTCACTCGCTGATCACTATGATAGAACTTACTGTTCCTCTCCTACACAATAAGAGGGTAGGATGAGATTGCTAAGGTCGCTTCTAGCTCTATCATTGTATGATAATAAACATTTCCTATCAATACGAAGAAAAATACCAAATATCCATTGAGTTTCACATCCTGTCATTTAATCCCCACCAGAACACTGAACGCGAGATATCAGCATTTCTATTTATAAATAAAAATCAGAGAAGTCAAATAATTTGCACACTACGCAATTAGTTTAAATGACAGAAGTTATATTCACGTTCCCTTATGACACATCTTCCGCTTTATTAATAGCTTGTGAAAGCTAAGCTTTAGCAAGGTACTGCTTAGGTTAAGTTTTGAGGTGTCTTAGAATTTCAAAAAGAGCAGATTCTTATCTGAAAGATTCTTATGTGAAAGGTTTAGATAAAGTTCTGTAAGTAAGCAGAAAAACACTTCAAAGGTTTAACCAATTACCATGTTTTCTTTAATACCTTAATATCAGCCAATTTAACATTATTACTGTGAAAAATATTTCCCTGGTAATTGGTATTTCAAATGGTATCTTCTACTGAAGTAAAAACAATGGAGTTAAGCTAACTAAATTTAATTGAAAAATGAACAAATCTTTTTTATCACTATTTGAGCCTTTTATTTTTAGGACTTAAATGTGGACACAAATTCCTTATTTCTAAACTCTAATAAAAAAGTGTGTTTTATTATGATTTCACTAATTTTTTTGCAATTTTTCCTTTTCAAGTTCCCAGTAATCTTTATTCAACTGACTCTGTATGTATCTAATAACATCACCAAAAATATGTCCATCACTATATCTTTTTGTTTCTAGTCACTCATGTGGCATAATCATCTCCTGAACTAAAAATTCAAAAGAGCGGAAAATGAACTCTCAGGAAATCACTGTCAATTTCACACACCCACAAAAAGGCCAAAGCATGCAAAAACAAAGACTACAAGCAAACCATTTCTAAAGTAGACTTCCAAAATTTCCCCGTATTTAATAATAAAACTGAAATCCACTAATTTGGAATGTATAATCAGTGGCAGCACTTTTGACCCTTATAGTCATATATAAGCCTCTTGTCACTAGAATATAAGCAAATGTACTCATAAATTAAAATATCACCAAAAGAAGCAGTATAGTACAGTGGCTATGAGCACAAATTCTATAGTCAGATTGCCTGGGTTAGAATCCTGGCTCTGTCACTTCCGAGCTGTGTAGTCTTAGTGACTTTAACTATCTGCAAGTTCGTTTGTAATATAATAATGTTACTTCATAGAGATACCGTAAGGATTAAAGGACTTAGTAAAATATGGAGAATAGTTTCTGGTACTCACTAAATAAGTTTCCTATTATTGCATCAAAGGCAAAATCTTTAAATAATTTTGACAAAGGAAACAGAAAGGTCACAATAAAACTAGTATTGTTCTAGTTCTTAGGTCAAGTGGTAGGTCTGTGGGTCTTTATTATTAGGCTTCAAAACACGTATGCTATATTAAGGATATGTTAGGGCCTGCTGGTGTGAGCTGGCAAAAGTCAACTGTGTACTTCACTTTCCAACTCTACATTAAAAGATGTCATGTTAGGAGCTAGAAATTGGCCAACGTGGCAGTATTTATACTACAGAAATGGACAAATGTTATAAACTAGAATTTATTTTGTTGAGTGGTCAGGGAGCTAGCTGGTTTACTTACAGCTACATTATTTTTGCATATTTCAAATATTACCTAAATGAAATATTTTAACATCTATATCCAAGTCAGTTCAGTGAACATTCTTGAAGACTTGTAATTTTAGAGAACCATATTTAATTAGCACTCTAGCCTAACATTCCTTATGACTGGGTAACTATTCAGCTTTCTTCCAGAGACTGAAGAATACACATAAGGTACAATATTTATAAGCCACTTAAGAAGTGAAGCTGAAACAAAAGAAGAAATAAACAAATTGGACCACATTAAATTAAAAAGTTGTTGTACAGCAAAGGAACCAATCAACAAAACAAAAAGACAACCGACTGAATGGGAGAAGATATTCACTTATGATACATCTGATAAGAGGTTAATATCCAAAATATATAAAGAATTCATACAACTCAACAACAAAAAACCAAACAATCCAATTAAAAATGGGCAGAAGATCTGAACAGATATTTCTCCAAACAGGAAATACAGATGGCCAACAGATGAAAAGATGCTCAAGGTCACTAATTATCAGAGAAATGCAAATTAAAACCACGATGAGATATCACCTCACACCTGTCAGAATGGCTCTCATCAAAAAATCAAAAAACAACAAGTGTTGGTGAGGATGTGGAGAAAAAGAAACCCTCATACACTGTTGGTGGGATTGCAAATTAGTATAGCCGCTATGGAAAACAGTCGGCAGGTTTTTCAAAAAATTAAAAATGGAAATACCTTTTGACCCAGCAATTGTACTTCTGGGTACTTATCCCAAAAAAAGCAAAACAAAAATTTGTAAAGATCTATGCACCCCTATGTTCATGGCTGCACAATTTACAATAGCCAAGATATGGAAGCAACCTAAATGCCCATCAATAGACGACTGGATAAATGAGTTGTGGTTCATATATACAATGCAATATTACTCAGCCATTAAAAAAAAATGAAATCCTACCATTTGCAACGACATGGATGGACCTAGAGGTTATTATGCTGAGTCGAATAAGTCAGACAAAGATAAATACCATATGATTTCAATTTATATGCAGAATCTAAGGAACAAAAAAACAAACAAATCAAAAACAAACTCACAAATATATAGAGGACAATCTGGTGATGGCCAGAGGGGAGGGAGGTTGGGGAGCTGGGAGAATGGAGTGAAGGGTTAGAGAAGTACAAATCAGTTGTTGATAGATGGTCATGGAGATGGGAAGCACAGCATAAGGAATGCAGTTAGCATTGATGTAATGGCTAAGTGGAAAACCAGAAGAGAGAAGGAGCAATTAGGAGGATCATTTTATAAACTATATTAATGTCTAACCACTGTACTGTATACTTGAAACTAATAATATAATAAAAAAAATTTTAAAAATGACCAAAAAAAGGAAGAGAAGCAAACAGATTTATATATAATTAAACCAGCCCCAAAATACTACTTCTTAGTACCTATGTTGCAGTATTCTTCAAAGAATTACTGAAGTCGAAACTTGGCCTTTTCCTTTTTCTGCCATTTGCTCCATCACTATGAAGATCTGAGACATATGCAACCGATCTGCTCAAAAGGCAGTATGTTCAGTATGGAACACCGTGCCTAACAAATATGAGGTAAAAATGTAATTTAAAATAAGAAATCGATTGAAGGATAGGGAAGAGAGAAGTAAAAAAAAAAAAAATAACTTAAACACTGGAAATTCTACAGGCAAAGTATATGTTTAAAAGAAAAAGTCAGCTCAAGTCAATATAGGCAAGAAGCAGTTTATGAGATTAAGTGAAAACTTTAGATAAACTACCCGACCTATAGTACAAATGGTTAACAAGTTACACAAAATCTGAAAAGAAAATTTTAAGTAAACAGGTTATGTTGCTACTTAGGCAGTATGGCCAACGATGGGCAGGTTATAAGACATATTTTCAAAACAGAATCTGCAGGTTAGATGTTCTTAAAAATAGAACAGAGAATTAAGGTTATATCAAATTCCATATCAAATTAAATACTTACCATGTATTAAGAATGACTTTTTGTTTCCAAAAGATATAAAATGGCTCAGCTCATTTAAATAGTTCTTTGAACCATTTAAAAAGCACTATCATATTTTTAAGGCAAAAGCATGATAGAAATACAAATATTCATTAATAGGGACTGGATGAATAAACTATACTATAGCCATATAATGGAATATATGTGATAAATGCCATATTAGAGTATGAATATAGCTAAGTGTAACATTATTCCTGTGTAGATCCTAGCGTTAATGTAAGTCAACAAAATCAGAAAGGGAAATGTATATGTATGTCTATGTGTGTGGTCACACTCACAGCAGCTCAATTTTCAACTTAGGAACAGGTGTAGACAGAATATGCTCTACTCTACAATAGGTTTACTCTCTGTCCACCACCAATCACCTGCTCTAGGGGTCACATAAACAATCATTTCTGTCTCAGCCATACAGCTGTTCGTTAGCCCAGAGAACATTTGTTTTATTTTACTTTGAGGTGATTAACATTATGTTAAAAATACTAATAAGAGATTTTTATTATAGAAAAAGACATTTTTCTAAATCTCTTAAACCCAATACTCACAAATTTGTTGACTTAAAAAAAAAAAGCAAAGTACACATATATGGTTAGAAAAAGGTACAAAACAAAGTGAAAATCTCTCTCCACCACCAAAAATTAATATTAATTTTTTCAGATTCTTTCCAGAAAATTATACATTTATAAGAGCATATATGTATCTATGAACACACATTATGCATTACATATATTACATGAATACATATTCTATTCACAATCATTAACCAAAAGGGCAATGACTACTGAAAATGTTGAGACGTAAAAGTATAAAAAAGAGAATCAGTTAAAAACTGAAAAATTAGATGTATAAGAATGACTCTATAGGACAAATAAAGAGACAAAGAGGGAATTATGAATATAAAAACTTATCGGCTTCTATAATAAAAAATAATCAAGATGAAAAAAATTAAGAAATTGAAAAAAATTCTGAAGATACTGTCAGAGCAGTGTCTCTCAAACTTTGTGTATGAATTGCCTGGAGTTCTTAAAATGAGGTTCTAATACAGTAGGTCTCAAAAGGGGCCAGTGATTCTATATAAATGACAAACTCTCAAATGATGCTGATGCTGCTGATCCTTGAGCTACACCTTCAGGAGCAATAGTTTAGGCTAATACAGCACTGTCCAACAGAAATATGTGACCTGCACATGTAAGTAAAGCAAAAATGAAACAAAAAAGGTGGAATTAATGTTAATATATTTAACCCTATATAGTCAATGTATTATCATGTCAATATATAATCAATATAAAAATTATTAACGAGGAAGCTCCCATTCTTGTTGTTAACACTAACTCTTTGAATCCACCATGTATTTTACAGTTAGGGCACATCTCATTTTGTATTAGACACATTCCGAGAACTCAATAGCAGGTCTACAGCACATCAAAGTCGCCAGAGAGCTTTTTAAATATAACCATTCTATAACCATTCCCCATCTCTGACCAATTAAAACCATCTTTGGAATAGAACCAATAGAACCAGGCGCTGAGAGTTTAAAAAGCTCTCCTGTAAATCTAAACCATTCTCACCACACACACACACACACACACACACACAAACACACACTTAACTATGTGAGGTGATAGATCTGTTCATTATCTCGACCTTGGTAATCATTCTGCGATGTGTTATGTATATCAAATCATCATTGCTGTACAGTTTAAATATATACAATTATATTTGTTAATTCTTCAAAGCTAATAAACCCTCTCCAGGTGATTCTCATTTGCAGCCAGGATCAAGAATCAACCTGCTAGAAAATCAGTGTTAAAAGCTTACTTGCTCGAATGTGTAGAGAGGCAAGGTGGAGTGCAAGTGCTATAGCTAACTACTAAGAAATTTTCCTTCAGAGATCATTAAGAAAAGGCCTCATCTGCCACGAAAGACTAACAACATAGACAAAACTGGTCTCTTTCTAGAAAAATATGCCCAGTAGAATGTCAGATGCAAGAAGAATATGCCTAATTGTAAAGACCAACTCATACTCCTATTTATTGGAAACACATCAAAGGAATACAAACTAAGTCAATTTAGACTTAAGAATCTGACTGCTCTTTCGAGAACCAAACTTCCTTCTAAATAGAATGTCTTTAGACGCCTCCTTATATCTTTATTAGAAAGAATTAGGAGTATACATCAGAAACAACCATTATTAGATTGAGTAATTAAGACACATTGCTTCATTCAATATGTATTGAGTGCTTAAAACCTTCCAAAGCTTCTCCATACACTTAGGAAGTAAATTTTCTCTCCCTACTCTTCCTCTCCCTTCTACTCTCCCTATTCTAAACCCTATCTGAGCCCCATCTCCATGTCCACCTTTGCCAGTCTTATCTGTCACCTCCAAAACCAATCCCAAATCCCCAACCTACTTTCCCAACCCACCCTCTCCAACACGAGTGGGCGCAGAGACACACACAGTACCCATCATTTTGAAATTCCTCTAAATTCTAATTAGCACTGTCCAATAAAAATACAACAAGTCATATATATAGTTTTAAATCCTCCTGCAGCCACATTAAAAAAAAGAGAAACAGGTAAAAATTATGATATACTTTATTTAACCTAATATATCAGAATATTATCATTTCAATACATAATCAATATCAAAAGTAATTGAGATAGCTTGCATTCTTTTTTTGTACTAAGTCTTTAAAATCCGGTGGGTATGTTCCAGTACATTCTACAGCTCAGTTTGGACTAGCCGCACTTCAAGTGCTCAATAACTATATGTGGCTATTGGCTACTGTATTAAACAGCAGGGTTCTAGCTTTCATGATCCCTGCCTTAGGACAATCATACATGCATTTCTTTAGCCCATTCCCCCAACTTTCATGATCTCTGCTCTTCTGTCTGGTCAATGACTATTCATCTTCAGCACTTCAATGTCTGTTCTAGGATGCCTTCACTGTTCCCAGTCACCTAAATCCAATGTCTTTGCGACATGCTTCTACTATCAAGCTGTATTATAATCATTTATTTTACAAAAGAGGCAATAAGGGATGAAAGATGAATATATTACTCCTACTATCAAATAATGTATAACCAAGTAAAACCAGTAAAACACATATGCATAAAAAAATTACGTGAAAAATTAGACTGGAGACTGTAAATTTAAAGTTGTGAATATGGACTATGTAGGCTTGTATATTAATTCTACCACTTACTGACTCTGTGATCTAAAGCAAATACTTAATCTTTCAAAATCATTTCCTCATCTGTAAATGAGAAATATATAATATATTAATACTCATGTTTTGAGGATTAAATGATGTCATCCAGTAAAGAACCTTACAACGCCTAAGATCTAGTAAGCTCTTAATAAATATCAGCTATTATCCATTTCCTAGTAGTGTCTGGACACAGTAATTGACTATTTCTTTACTAGAGTAATAATGCGAATATATGACGAGTGCAACAAGAGCAGTACTAACAAAATACCCTGGGTGCTCAGAAGGAGAAATCTTTGGTGGGATCAAAGAAGGTGGTGAGAAGGAATTAGTAGTATTTGATTTGGATCTTATAAAACAAATAGACTAATGAGGGTCGGTATAAAGGGGAGAAACTAGGTTGGGGGCAAATGTCAGCAAATTAATGTTGGCTTAGTAAGACCCTATACTTTGCTAGAAAACTTACTGCAAGAGACAAAAATGTATCTACAAAAGTTCACATATTTCTGAAATTCAAGCAGGTTACCTTTTAAATGGAGGCAATGTTACTGTAATAATATATAAACTATAATAATATAAAACATAAGTATATAAAATATCAAGTAATGACTACAGTTGTCAAGAGAATCCTAATTTATGTGGATATCCATCATTAGATTTTGTTGCTCTTAGAATATGAGATCAATTTAGTAATTGGATGTGGTAAATTTATTGGCACATGGCAGAAATAACAGCTCTTTTAAAATATGCCTGAATCAACATATTTTTAAAGTTTTGGCAGCAGGTTATTTGCATGTCCTATTTTTTCCCAACAATTTCTAACTCTATACCTCTCTTACAAAAGTGATCCCTTTGTCCCTGTTTTGTTAAAGTGATAAACTATTTCATAGACAAAACACACTTTAACACACATTTTTAACCTCATTGAAATTGGTATCAGGATGTATCTTAGATTTCCAGTCAGTTATGGCTAACTTGTGTAAAAATATTTGACATCTTCTGCTAATATAAGAAGTATCAAAATCAATGCACCTTGAATTGAAATTTGGTAGCTATGCTTACAGGAATAGAATCTATCTTTCCAGGAATTTTCTTTTCTGTCCTCTCCTTTACATTTTGATACTCATATCAACAGAGCTTGGGTTTTATGACATCCATTACCAAATAATTTGCTGAAATATTTATTGAGCTCCTACTATGTGCCAGGCACATATTCTTGGTGTTAGGGATATAACGTTATAAAATGTGAAAAAATACCATTTTATATGTCAAATACTATCCTTTTTATATTGGTTGTCTTCTCTATCTTTATAGAAGGAACTCATTAGTTGCAACCTCTAAAAATTCATAAATCTTCCATGCCCGATCAGAGAGAACAGCCATTTTCCTGAAATTACAATCATTCTTTACTGGTTGGAAGTTCGTATGATAAGTAGTTCACTTACGTAATCCTTGTGAAGATGATGTACCGCCAATGGGATATTATAACTGGGAAATTTTTTTCAAGGACTAACACTTGAGAATGAAGTTCCTAAATACTGCGTGGTAAAACAGAATTAAGAGGTCTGAGGAAAATCAGGCAGTAAATTCTCGGTCCAAAAGAATTTTTAGGTAAATTCATTAGACTATTCAAGAAGAAAAGCATGACGAAATCTGTAAAGTTCCCCCATCCCTTATCCCAATCCTCTTTAAAGTGTGTACCCCAATCCGCTCCCATGTTCTTACAGAAAATTTACTTCCGTGCCGAATAAGATGCTCTTCTCTAAAACTTGTGGTACGTAAAAAAAGTAAAGTTTACTTAGGGTCGTCAGTTATCAGATTAATAAAGTACTCACTCCCTCCCTGCCGCTTCCTTTGGGAACACCTTGTCACAGCCCCTGGGAAGAATCGAAGGAGACTGAATTCCCGGGAGGCCTCCCAGGAGCAGGGGGCGCGCACCAGACTCGGTCACAACGCAGCGGCTGCACCTGGTGGGAGACGTAGCAACCTGGAAGGAGGTTCCTCTCTCTGGATACTAAATCGTAGTTCCGACTAGGTGCCCAGAAACTTGCGCTGCCTTGTTTCAGCGGCCTGGGCCCGCCCCCCCCCCCGGGTCCGGCGGCAGCCGCCGCCACTGGTACTACTCCCAAGCGTCGCGGTCCCGCTACGCTGCAGAGCCAGGGCCAGAGCCAGCAGCGTGAGGCCAGTCACCTGCCGCTGACCCCGTCGGGACCCCCCGCTGCGAGGGCACCCACCGTCAGCAGAGACGCCGCTTCCCTAGCCGCCTCCTTCTGGACGGAACCGCACACCTGCGACCCGGCTGCACCTCCGCCCCGTCGCCTCCAAGGGGAGGTAAGAAAAAAAAGATGCTTCATTGATCCCCTCCCACCTACTTTGCCCGCCCACCCCTTCTGCCACCTATTGGCTAGCGCGGCTGCCACTCGTTCTTTGCGGCTTGCCCATTGGTCCTGAGGGTATTGCTATTCTGGCTGACGGCCCGCCCCAGGTCTGGCCTCACAATGGGATTCGAGTCCCAAACCGGTTCCGGGTTAGTGCCCTTGAATACCGCCTCCTTATGATTTGCGGCCTCCCGCTCTGCGCTGTCTTTGGCACCCAGCTCTGTCAGTCAAATGGGCTTTAGAAAAGAATTGGCCTCTAGCGATCAGCCTACTGCGCTGTTCCGCCTGATTGGGACACTGGCGCTCCATCTCCAAACTCTGCACTTGTCCCTGACCTTCACCTTTTAAAAGGGCGAAGAGGAAGTAGGACCCTTACATTTCCCCAGCTGATTCCTTGCCCAGCGTCTCTTCTGTTCCATCAAGTGCAACCTAGTTTGGCCTCAGCTATTTCTCTGAGACTGCCCCTGCCAAAGGTCACTGGTGATTTCCTTATGGCTAAATCTAGGCGTCACTTCTCAGTCCTTATCTTACTTGACTCCTCAAAAAGCATTGGACTTGTTCACTGTTTCTTCATTGTTTTCCGTAACATGTGCTTTTGGTTTTCCTTCACCTCGATCCACTTTTCTGTCCCCCTTTTCAGTTACCTCTTTTGCTGTCATCGCTAGTTCTTGTGTTACTAATGGGTCTGTCTTCCCATTGACTTTGTTCGGGCCTCTGTTGAGATCCTGAATTGTATCAGTAGCCTCCTAACTGGGCTCTTAGTATCTTGCTAGCCTGACTGTAGTCCATTTTTCATGCTGTAGCCAAGACGGGCTGCTTAAAATTCTTTAATAGAATCACACTAATGATAAACTGCTGAGTCTTTACAAGAGTCTTCTGCTTTTCCCTCAGGCTTCATCTTTTATCAACATTCCCCCTTTTCCTTCTTCTTTCTTCCTTTCCCCAATTCCTTCGCCTCTTTCAGTTCCTGTACTTGACAGTGGCTTTGGAACTTGGTTTGCACTGCATTGTTTCCAAAGATTTCTGTTGGTCTCCTTTCTGCTATGCCCAGGATTGCCTTTAGAAGTTATTTTCTGCAGGAAGTCTTCCTTTCTTTCCATTCACTTTATGTTCACTTCTAAGTTGTCCCTCTAATATAGGTTTTCTGGATAAGAGGATGCTCAGCTAAATTTGAATTAAAGTAAATTCATATAAATAATAAATAATTTTTAGTATAAGTAGGTCCCGTGCAATATTTGGCATCGTGTATTTTTATTTGCTAAATCTGGCACCCCTTCCAGCGTGCTCCCATCACACTCAGTACCTTCCTTCTGACAGTTCTTACATGTTCCATGTGCATGGATTTTTCTTGTTACTGTTGTAATTTCTTTGCCTAGCACAGTGCCTAGAATATAATAGGCACTCAAAACAGATTTGAATAATGGAATATTCTGGATGAATGGTGAATCCTTGCTGGATATTCCTGGAAGAACTCTTTTCCATGAAGTAGGAAATACTTGTGAAAGATGCTCTTTGAAATGTAATGATCAGTTTAATCTTTCAGACTTTTACATAAGATTTTGTGAATGAAGCATGTCTATACTTTTGTCTAAATAGAACAAAAATAAAATTTATTGTTTTGGATAACCATGAGAACATATATTTTCCAGTTTTGTTTTTTGCATGTGGTAGGTGTTTTGGGGTGAGTGCAGTGAGATAGTAAGAGAATTATGTATCCCCATTATGACCAGACAGACACTTTCCCTTTGTCCCCTTGCAGAGTCTGTTCATCATTTCAATCTATTTATTTACTTCTTTAATAGGGATAAGGCCTAGAATCAGTATGTTTTAAGAACCTTCTGCTTTCATGTCATGAACTCTTTAAGCTTTCCGCAATTAACCTCCATCTCCTTGCTGATTCCAAGACCTTTTCTAGATATCCTCACTATTTTTTCTCAGCTATATCTTGTTTGAGTGGATGCGGATCAACAAGGGAGAGATTAATGGTAATCCAAAATGCCTACTATTAGTACCCAATTACCAACCTGATAATCCATTTACTGATTCGGTTTTTGTTAACATTAATTTCAGGCTAGAGATTTGACCGAAAGGTACCTGTACACTTATTTATTCCAGAATTTACCTGTCCAACTGTGGTTGCCACTAGTCAGATGAGCCCTTGAAATGTGGCTAGTGCAACCAAATAACTAAATTTTAATTGTATTTAATTTTAACTAATTTTAATTTAAAAACATTCAATTCAGTGACGAGATAACTTCTAAGTATGTTTGGAAAACTTGAGTTATGTGAATCTACTTTTTTCAACTAAATTTTTTGAAATTTATATAAGATTGAGTATTTCTGATAAAAAAATTAGCATCTGAATTGGGATGCGCTGTAAGTATAAAATATACACAGGATTTCAAAAATTTAGTATACAAATGTAAAATGTCTCGATAATTTTTATATTGATTATGAGTTGCAATTACAATATTTTGCATTTTTAGGTTAATGAAATTATATTATTAAAATTAATATTTCCTTTGTTTTTTTTAGTTTTTAAAATGAGACTAATAGGAAATTTAAACTTACATATGTGGTTTGCATTATATTTCTATTAGACAATTCTGTTCTTGATTGTGCCTCGTCACAGCTTATTAAAAGTCTTAGAACAAGAAGTTAACTAAAATATTTCTGTTTTGTAGGTTATTATGTAACCAAAGGGAAAGAAAAAAAAATCACTTTTTTTCATGTCACATCTCTCCTCTAAACGCAATTTAGTTCAGAATAAAACCCAGCGAACACATTATAACATATACCAGAAATTGCATCAAACAGTATCATGCTGTTTTCAATCTCCATTTCTGCCTATGTACATGCTGTTTCCTCTTCCTTTGTATATGCCCTGCTTCCTCATCTTGTCCTTATGACACACTCATTCTCCTTCAAAACCTGCTCTTCGCTGACAACCTTAGAATAGATTTTCCTTTTTTAATATGAGTTTTATGCTTATACACATTCTATTTATATATCATACTGTATTGCTACTGCCTTTAACCTTTTTATCGCTATCACTTAGCGCATTACCTGGTACTTAGGCTGCCAAAAATATATTTGATGAATTGAACTGAACAAGATAAAACTCAGTCTGTTTTGTCCTCTGTGGTGTTCTACCAAATTCTTTGCAATTTTCATCATCCATCTGGTAAATTATAATGGTTGGTAAAATGACATTGAAAGCTTTTCATCAGCAAATTTCATGTTTCTAAAAAATTTACATTGAATGGAAAGCCAGTATGGTTCCTATAGAAATTATTGCAATTTTTCTTTAGATTTTATTTTTCTTATAGCTGAGAAAAATAGGAAATGTTAGAACACGAGCTATTTAAAAATGGTAATCATAATAGCTAGAAGTAGCATTGGTAGCTTTTAGTCTCAAAAGTCAGTCTGGTATCAAATCTTGAGAAGTAGATGGGTCTTGGCATTCCAACCGGTATCAACTGTAGTTAGGTTGCTATTTTTGTTTATGATGGGAGGATTGGTTTCTACTGGGATAGCCTATGAAATAACATGAGCCAGCGGTTATTAGGAGAATCATTACCAATACTTTTTTAGTAAATCATCCAGTTCTTCACTCTAGTACACCTATAAATGAAGTTGCCCATGGAAGAAACGATCAATTATAAATCTAGTCTTGCAATTTGGAACATATGCCCTGGTGACTTCCTATTTGGATCTCATTTTTAGAAATTGCTTTTGGTATAGACACATTTTTGGTTTATGTCTCCTGTTTGTCAGCCAAAGGGGCCTCTTGTTGAATAATTTAGTAGTTTTGTAGGATGACCACTCTTTTGAATCCCCCGTGGAATGAATTTTAGTTATGCAAATAGCTTATATTTTAAATCACCCATCCCAAATACATCCTGAATATTTAGCGAAGATTGATCTTGCCCTTTTTGCATAATATATTAATAAAAAATATATTAACAAAAAAGTATAATCTTTACATTTAGTAGTAAGGATTAATCATAATGTTTTCTAAGTTTAGGATATTACTGTGACTTTTTGTAACCTCCTGCTGTGTTTATGCATGTGCGTTCTTGAGTTCCTTTTATAGGACTTGTACAGGTTTTTGGAGTTAGGAGGTTTTCCTTCACTGGCGAGTTCTCTTTCCTCAACTCCTTTAAAAAAGAAATATGAAATACTATTCTATGCCAAGTATCGATCTAAAGACTTCATATACATTAATCTATTTAACTATTATAATAAACTTATGTAGAAAGTTATTAGTATTCCTCACACTTTTTTAGATGAGGAAACTGAGGCAAAATGATGTTAAATTGCTTTCCAAGATTGCAGATAGTAAATAGCAGAGCTAGAGTTTAAACTCAGATAATCTATACACTTAAACCTCACATTGTACCATCATTCAAAATGAATGTGATTGCTTACCTGCAAGAAGATTACTTTAAAGGTAGTCAAACATTTGAAAGATTTTTGTGGAGTAATGGGATAATAAAACTCCCTCCACAAAACATCATCTTTTTCCTAATATTTGTTGGACTGTGTTGTGAACTCCTCAAAGGCAGAAATCATGGCATTTGTCTTTCTTTTATCCACAGCACCTAGCACACCTTGCATTCTTGTTTATTCTCAAATAAATTTAGGTTTTGGGTAATGGAATGGACAATAGTTATATAATTCCGTTGAACCAGTAGCTTTAGTCAATGAATCTATCATTAGTTAGCAACTGATTAAAAGCTTTTCTGTACTGCATTGTCTATTGCTTTTACTTCACTTCACCAATGTCCATGGAATACCCTCTAAATACCACAGCCTGTTTTGTGCACAGTCAAATTTGTTCTCGATTTTTTTTTTTAAATTCAGATTCTTTGTCTGTGGGGAGTAATAGAGGTTGTAATCAATATAACCCAACTTGCCTTGGGTTACTCTACTCCTTTAAATTTTTTAGAGACAAGAGCTTTGATTCTTGGCATGACTTTTTGGGTGGTTCAACTACAGAAGCAAGAGAAAAGGCAGAGGGAACACAGGAAAAGTGGGAAGAAAAGCATTTCACAGGATCCAGAAATAGGGAGTACCTCAAGTTTTAACTTATCCCACATTGCCAAATACTGCCTTTATACTATTTAATACATTACATCATATATATGTCTATATTTACAAGATATGAAAATACAGATTTAAACTATAGTTAAGATGGATGTGGGGAATCCTGGTGAGTAATCACTTTTCAAAATAATTTCTAACTTTATACGAAGATAAATCCAAAGACTATTTTATTAATTATTATACTTTTATTTATAATCTGTATTGTTTCATTTCTGTTCTTAGGATGTTATCTTTTTATCCCTATTTTACAAAAGAGAAAGCAAGTCCAAAATGACTTGTGGTTTGTCTAATCACTAATTAGTGGTCAACCTGAGACCAACCACATCATGAGTCTGCTAGCTTCTGCTCTGAGTTCTCTCCACCATATTGTGTTCTACTTCAAAGAGTCATGTTCTGCCACTTCAAATAGCATGTTCTTCTACGTCAAATTATATGATTTCTTGAAAACTTCATGACTTGAGAAACAAAAGATGAAAAATGTATGACAAAATAGACTCACATTGTATCCTTTCCAAATTCCTCCCATTCTCATGATTCCTAACTTAAAACACAACAACCACTGTACTTGCTAGATGCTTACTAAGTACTAGACACTACTGAGTATATTATACATATTATCTCTTTAAAGAGATTTACCGTTAGGGAATCTGAGGCATGGAATTTAGGACGTATCACCATTTTATGAAAAAGGAAGCCAAGGCTCAGAAAAGTTAAGAGGCTTACTCAAGATCACATAGCAAAGAAGCAGTGGAACTAAGATAGCTCCTTGTGATTCCAGCCCCATGCTTCATCTAGCTGTTATGAATTCTCTTAGCAATCAACATTTTTTCTAAACTACTCTAGAGCTGAATAAACATTCAGAAATCAGCGACAACTTGTACAGCTGTTGATAGTCCAAATAAGGTGATAATATATCAATAACCCATTTGTCATAAGCTATAGGTCATATAAAACATCTCTCTCAGAATTTTTGGCTGTCTTCTTTCAGATTCCTCTGTCTACATTTTTATATTTTTTTAGTTCTTATACTGCCTCAAGTTCTGTTATACTATCACTAACTTTCCTCTTTAATATCCCTTCTATACTACATTCTCCCCACTCCCTACTTTTCCTTCCAAACATCTTCCTACTTTTTCTCCATTAATCAAAAATGTGTAGCTGAAGTATGCTTCTACAATTACATATAATAATTTAATAATAATGTAATAATATTCTGGTTTCTATTAATAAATTTAAAAGTGGATGAATAGATCATATATTTTCTTAAGCATAAAAGCTCTTCAAACCCTCAAGTAATTATTAACTTTTGTGGCCCTTTAATTGCCGTTATTCTGTTTATTTCGCCTAGAAACTAAACAGATTCCTCTTAGCCATTAATATTTGATGTTAAATTTCAGTATCGCATAAATTAAAGCTATTTTTATACATGTTTAAAAGGCTGATTCTTAATAACAAAACTACTTTTGTTGTACTTTGAGCTTTTCCTCTATATTTTTGTAACTTTTAAGCATGTTTTTTAGTTTTATTAAAGTGCAGTAAAGTGTGTCTCGTCTATGTCCTAGTGCTAAAAAACATTCTTATATACCTTGTGCATTAATAGTACTGGCCCTCTCTCCTTCTTGGAGCTTGAAAGTGGCTTTATGAGCATCGGTTTTTATTAACCCTTAATAACTCCCTATGTGGGGTACTCAGAATTAGCTCTTATCTATATGAAAAACTAAAGCCTTTGAAATAGACCCTTACAAACCAGAAAACAGCCCTTAGTTTTGGAACACCTCTGAGACAAACAACAGGAGACTAAACTTTGAGAAACAGTGCTTAATCATTCTTCCTGCAAGTTTTATATAATAAATTGGAGAGGAGATGCCCATGGTGTAGATAAGGTGAGGAACCGTGAAGAGAGGTTAAAGGTAGGTGAAAAAATTTTTTTAAATTTTGATTTCTGAGAGATGATTCCATTCATTACATAGGTAATTATAAATTGATGCTTTTTCTTAGAACACTTAGTTTTGAACTTTTGTTTTTCTTCATCTATAAATCTTTTAAAATGTATATCTAGAAAGTAAGGAATATGATGTTATCACAATTTATACAATTAACAGTTGTTACAATCAGATCATTATTAGTGATACCCTGCCAGATAAAAAATAATGTGGTTGTGATACTTTATTTTATAAAAGCTCCACAGAAAACTGATAATAGATGTTTTAAATATTAAGATGGGAACCACTGAATCACAAGAATGGAAGGTTCTCTACAGATTATCTTGTTCCAATAACTGAATGTTTTATCCCACCTCTTCAGCACCACTAAAAATTTTCTACCTAAATTTTCTCATTTCTGTCCGAGTTTCCCCAATTCCTTTAATTCTCATAACAGGATTTCAAGTCTCTTTACACCTTGGTCCTTCAGAATACTTTTAGTATTCTTCCTTAAAATGTAACATGCAGTATTATAGCTATGAAATGGATATCTCCCTAGAGAATAATCAAACCGTCATTTTCCTATTCTATTAATGAATTCTAAGATTACTTCAATCTGTTGTTTATCTATTTTGATTGCCATATTTATTCTTTCAGCAGTTTATTGAGGATCTACTATGTGAACAAATCAAACAAAAATCCCTCCTCATGGAGTTTACACTCCATGACCTATATCATTGACATATAAATGTATAAGTCTTAAATTTATTTTGTATTTTTTTGAAATCTACTCATCTAGGTTCCTGCCAGCTTCACACTCTCTATAAGCCACTTTTTGTCTGTGTGATGTCTGCCTCTTCTCTCTTCTGAAAGCATTTTTAAAGATTTTGTAGCTTTTGATGCGTAAGGGTTACCTTTCTTTTATAAATCTTAAAATGGAAACATTTTTATCCACATTTTGCATTTGTCATTTAATTCAAAATTATTTACTATTTCCTTCCTAAAAATAATAACATGAAACGAATGAGCAGAACTATAGTGAGATGTTTTAGAAAACAAAAGAACAACAACAACAAAAGAACAAAAGACACAGACACAAAAGACACAACCTCGGCCCTTTGAGAATGATGAAAAACAAATTATGCACAAATGGAAGAAGAACCTAAGTTAATTGCCAAAACAATAGCAGTGCATTACTGAGGACAATTATTAAGAAGAACATCACCCAGCATACTCTATGTTGGCCAGTTGTTTTTACTTGTTTTCATTCATGCATGTGGACTTTGGACATTATTTTAAATTATGCCATAAAGAAAGCCGAACATGATTTTTGTTTTATGCAGAAAACAAAATGATCTTGCAGAATCACTGACTAAAGTCAAAAGCATGAGGCATTACGTTTGCTGGGGACAAAGATACCTAAGGTCATCTGATTCAACATAAACTAAACTACAGGGAGCTTCACAGCTAACAAAGGAAGGGCCTTGTTAACATTCTAACATGACTGGTATTTCTTCCTCCTCCAAATCTAATCTTTTTTTTATTTTCCTCCTTTAGTATTTTTTAAAAATGATTACATTCCATGTCTTCTGTGTTCCAGTTCTCAATGTCTTTTGCCTGTAGAAAGGAAGGGTCCCCAAATAATCTCTCTGCTCCAAATCATCCTGTTTAATGCTGTTGAGATTCTCATCTTGAAGCATAGATCCCATCTTGTCACCCTGTTCCTCAAGAACCTCTCTACCTCTTATCCTGCTTCCTATTGTTTCTTTTCCATACTAACATCTCATTTACAACTTCTGAGTCTTTAGGAGGTAATTTTCATTTTGTTTTCTTACCACAGCTAAGTTCTTTGTCTCTGCCATGTGAGGCTTTTTGTCTCTCTGTATTGTTTGCTTAGGGGAGGGGGATATGAGAGAGGATGGGGGTCTACATGTTTTTAGGCTGTGCTACATTCTAATGAATGAGTAGGTTCCTGTCTCTTTGGCAGGAAGGTAGATTATAGTATCTTGGACAAGCATTGAAAGTTAGCGAGAAGAGTAGACAGGACAGTAGAGTCTGTCTGACAGGAAAAAAAAAACAAAACTCATGGACGTTATAGGAGGAGGAATAAGAAATGGTGAAGAAACAGCAGGCAGAGTTGGGGATCTGGTAAGTAGGAAGCTGGACCTCATTAGACAAATGGGTGTCAGGATCACAGCAACACAGGGTTTATAGTAGAGGCTGTATAAAAAGTGGATTTGGGCCATTTCTCTAAGCATAATTAAGCTTCATTAGGAAAAGCAGTACAAGATACTTTACAATCAGTGGTTGAATTAGAAATTTAATTGGATATATCTTAGCCATTAATACGCAAGTTTAAAAATCATATGCATTTATTGATTATTTTGTTGTTGTTGTTCCTGTGGAGCAGTTATGTGTGGTGAAGGTATTACTGGATATAGATTAAAAGAGATGTGGGTTTGTGGAAGATTATATTTTCCAACAATGGCCCCAACAATATCTCCCATGCCTTGTGCTCTTCTGCAGTGTGATCTTGCTACTCCCCCATTAAGAGAAGGAGTCTATTTCCCCTTCTCGAAACTGGGAAGGTCCTGTGGCTACCTTGACAAAAAAACAGAACAAACAAAACCAAATAACAGCAACAAAACCAGCAGAAGTCTCGCTATGCCAGTTCCAGACATAGCCCTTAACTGGCTTGGCAGATTCCATTTCTGCCTCTTGCAAGGCAGTGCCCACATAAGAAGTGTGGCCCCTCTGATACTACCAAGCATGTGAAAAGTCCACATGTTGTGGAGAGGTGACAGAGGATAAAACGTGATGTGGAGATGGAAAGATGCCAAGAGGCACTGTGGTGTCAGACATGTGGGTGGAAGTTGAATCCTTACCATCTACCCACACCGATGCTTCTTGTATCAGAAACAAACCAAAAAGTCAAACCCTCTGGAGTGCCTGATTCACAAAAGTAGAGAGATGGAGATACTACAGTGGTTCTATACCACTAAATTTTGACGTATATTGTTATATAGCAATAGTTAACCAACATAGGGTTCTTGTTCCAATTCTGTCATTTAGTAATGCAGCGACTAAAGAAACTCTTTGTCTACCTTTATAAGATGTGGATGCTGATCCTTGCCAATCTACCTCATGTACTTGCTGTGGTGTTCAAAGGATAGGTAAAAGAATTGTAGAGGCGAGATATTATTATTGCTCCTTGAAAAATTTCTGTATGTCTATAATACTTATTTCTGTGTGCCTGTCTAGGTATGTTTTCAGAACATCTTGATCATTCTTTCCAATTATAAACATAAATATTTGAGATTATGTCACTGTGTTCCTTTTGCAGCCTTTCTGGTAGCTTTTAAGTTAGGAGAATTGTCTTTTATTAAATGCAGAAATTACCCTATTATGTTATTTGAATAACAATCTTTCAATTACTAGCATTTTCTCTTACAAATATATTTTACATTTCAGTTGAATATGATTAAAAAGCACCCCTACATTTTTAAGTCACCAAAATGATTTTCCAGTCATTTGAACAAATCATAAAGCCTTAAAAGAATGCTATGGCTCATCGTTTCTTGACTAAGGTAATTTGAAAGAGGAAATAAAAATCAATTGTGCTTCTCTAAATAATAGAAAAGCAAAAGAGAAATCAAAAAAGCAGTAAAATTGTATTGGCTGTTTGTTTTTATTTCCATAGAGTAAGCATATTTTGAATTTATAGTCAGCTGAGAGACTTAATCTGAAGAATTGGTCAATAATATAGTTCAATCATTCTCAAACTTTGAGGCATTCCAGTTAATAAATGAAAGGCTGACTTTTCAATAATAATTCCCATGATTGATAACCTTATAATGTTGAACAAAGGCTAAATTTCTTCTAGTAATAAAGTAGAAAACATTGTCCAAATAAAATTTCAAAACTGTGCTATTTCCAACTATGGTTTCTTTGAATTAAGTAAGTGTTTTAGTCAATAATCTGGTTAATAAAAGTTTTCATAGAGAGGTAGTGTAGGTTAAAGAAAATAGTTCTAGGTTCTGTCCTGAGCTAACCTTCTTACTAGTTGTATGTCTTTAGGCAAGGTATACAACCTCTAAGCCCCACTTTACTCAACTCATGAAATGGAGATTACGATATCTATATGCTTAGGGTTATGATGGTTAATGAGAAATGTCTGTGAAGCACTTATCATTATGCTTTATATCTCAGAGCTTTAATTGGAATTTGTTGCTTTAATATGTATGTTGGAGGGAGAACTGGCCATTTTGCTGCCTGTGTCACTACTATCAGACTTGTCACTTTTATAATCACTGTTATCCACCTTACTCCCATTACTTGTTATTGCTATTGATGGTTCAGAGGCAGACCCCTGGAAGGGGTTATTGCTATTGATGGTTCAGAGACTCCTGGAAGGGTAACTTCATATTGTATCTTTACTTATAGTCTCCTTTTTCTAGATAAGCTTCCCTTGAACTTGGTTAGTAGAAACTTGAATCCTGCCCCAATTCATCCTCACACCTGAACTTCCAGAGGTTGAGGCAACCAATGCTGCTTCCCTCTACCTTGCCCAACAAACACAAAACACACTTCTTTGAGACTCTTAATTCTAGTGTCTCTTATTTGACAATCCCAAAGTCTGTAGGCACACGTGAACAGGACTCCAAGTGACTTACCCCTCCTCATGGAGGACTTTCCAATAGGTGCAAACCCTCTCCTAAAGGCTTAGGGACACCGCATCTAAAGATTCCAGATAGCTCGTAGATGATTTTCTACATGGCAGTTCTTCTTTTGGCACCCTCTAGTCTTTACTCCGAAGTCACCTATTATATCAAGTCAGAGATCAGATCTAGGGTCAAGCTTGCTTTGAGAGTATCATAGGGCTGTGAAGACAGCCTAGTAAAAGATGTTTCTTTTTTTTTTTTAATTAATTTATTTTGGGGGTGACAGTGGTTAACAAAATCCAGTAAGTTTCAGGTGTACAATTTAACAGTAAGGCATGTATATATTGCATTGTGTGTTCCTCTCCTATAGATAGATTTCTTTCTGTCACCACATATTTGACCCATTTTATCCCATCTACCTCCCTCCTCCCCCCTACCCTCTGGTAACCACTAGTCTATAGTCCATGTCCATGAGTCTCTGTTTGTTCTGTTCGTTTGTTATTTTTAGGTTTATATCCCACGTATAAGTGATATCATGTGGTTTTCAACTTTTTCTGTCTGGCTTATTTTGCTTAGCATGATTATCTCGAGGTCCATACACATCGCAAAAGGCAGTATTTCATCTCTTCTTATGGCTGAGTAATATTCCATTATATATGTACCACAGCTTCTTCTTTGATTTGCCTTTCTAATACAGCTAAAAATAAACCAGGACAAAAAAAGGAAAAGAAAGCAGTGCCTTGAATTTTATTCCACTTAAAAGAAAACATTTCAGCAAGCAGGCCATATACATATTTGCATCTTTAAAAAATTAAATCGGTCTACAGCCATGCCACCCTGAACAAGCCCGGTCCCATCTGATCACGGAAACTAAGCAGGGTTGGGCTTGGTTGATATTTGGATGGAAGACCACCTAGAAAGACTAGGTGCTCTAGGCATAAAAATACATACATACATACATACATACATACATACATACATACATACATACATAAGGGATTGTAAGCTGACAAGGTCCTTGCAAACTGTGAGGTCAACCAAGGGTTACCTCATCTAAAAAACAATAAAAATAGAATAAAAATAAAAATAAGTAAATAAAATAAAAATTAAATCAATGCAGTAATCAAACAAACCCACTAAACTATGAAACAGCAGAGCTACAAATCTATGTTGTCTTTAAGGAATAAAATGTTCAGAGGTAAGGCTGAGTCCTTGATTTTAAATAGATTTAACCTGGCTAAAACCCTTTGTATATGCAGCCTCTACTACTAAAAATACATGATGGTCAAAAATGCAATTTATTTTACCAAAAGATACCAGAACAAAACATAAAATACTGTTTTTAAGAATGCTGAAATATTATCATTAAATGTTTACAGAGCATCCACAAGATGAACTGTATTGTAATGTACTTTGGGAACACTGTAATTTTAGTAATAGCAATCCTTGCCTCAGAAAATTTAGAATGAGATAAGCAAAGAAGCAGGTAAACATTAGGTATAATATATTAATTTATGTAATATTAAGTATAAAAATTACTTCTTAGATCATTGAGCAAAGCTACTATTTAAAAATTAGGTTACTTCATATTATTCTCTTCATCTTTAAATTGTACCCTAAATTAAAAAGCCATAGAATTATATTTGGAAAGAAATATATAACTTAAAATGTTTAAATTAGAAAGAGAATCAATAATAAAAACTAAGCCTTATATGGTGCTATTATGGGCCTATTATCCAAACTGTTCTGTATGTGTTAATGCACTGAATTCTCAAAACAATCCTATGAGGAGTGGACACTTCTATCATTCCCATTTTTCAGAGGAAGAAACTGAGCCACTAAGATGCTTAAGAGCTTAGCAATACAGCCCTCTGGCTCCCTATATCAAATGAAGGGAATTAAGAGTGAAAGAGGAACGACTTATTCAAATGAAAATAATTTCACATCAGAAAATTGATTTTTAAATCTATCGAATGTTCACAAATATAGAACAATGAAAGCATAAGATAGAAAACATTAGTTTAAGAAAACTATGAGTTTTGAAAATAAAATTTTTTTTATAGGCATTTTTCTGATGAAATACCTGCTTTAAGCCATTATGGATTAATACATTAGCAGGAATTAGATTATGTAGCAGATTTTTTTTAAGATAGGATATAGATAAGAAAAATAAGATAAAGAGAGAAGCCTAGTGGAGGGAAAAGGGTCGTTAACCTTTTTTGATAATTTAGTTTGGAAATGGCCTTAAATAAGATACGAGTTACCTTCAGAACATAATTTCATCACCTGAAATAGTTAATATTGGCTATCAGACTGCTCTATAATATATTTAAGTTGGTTTTGGTATTGGTTCTGATATTGGTACAGATAAATATGCAGGTTTCTAAAACCTTATCTAGTTATTCAACAAATATTTATTAGTCACCTATGATGTACCAAGTACTGAGATATATTGTGAAACAAAATAGACAAAGATCCTGGCCTTAAAGGAACTTAAAGTCTATCAGAGGTAGGCATAAAGTATAGTTATCTGGTATGTTAGAAGATAAGCAATGCCACGGGATAAAGGAAGAGCAGAATGTGAGAAGTTGGAGACTTTAGGGATAGGGGTATGGTCACGGGTTTAAACGGAGTATTAGGGTAAGCATCACTGAGAAGGTGACGTTTAAGCTGAGCTTGGAAGGTGGGAAAGAATTTAGCCATGCAGATAGCTGGAGGAAGAGCATTCTTAGCAAAGAAAGCAGCCAGTGTAAAAAGCCCTCTGGAGGAACCGCTTGTGCTGAGTGAGTGAAGGGGAGAGTAAGAGAAGTCAGAGATAGGAGGGAATGAGTCCACTGTATGGGCTTTGGTTTTCTCAGAGAGATTTGGAGCTATTGGAGAGTTTTGAGAAGAAGAGTGGAATGATCTGACTTACATGTATCTTAATGGTGTCAGCCTGAATGCTGTGTTGAGAACAGACTGTAGGAGTAGTAGTGGAAGGAGAGAGACTAGTCAAGAGGCTCTTACACTAATCCATATAAAAGATGATGGAGACAGAGGAAGTGGTGATTCTGGTTTTTGCCTGAAGGGGTAACTTACAGGAATTCTTGACAGATGGGACGCAGTGCTGAACAAGAAAAGTCAAATGGCTATAAAACTTTGGGCATGAGGAAATGGAAGGGTAAAAATGCCATTACTGAGTATCTGAGTTGTAAGAGAGTGTAGGAGTTTACCTTTGGAAATCTTATGTTTTTCATGTCTATCAGACATCAAATGAGATAATATGTAGGAATCTTGATACATGAACTTCAGGAGCGGTGTAGATTAGAACTATGTGTTTGGAAGCCATCAGCAGATAGATGGTATTTTAAGTCTTTGACTTAGATGGGATCACCCAGGGATTTAGTGTAGATGGGAAAGGTAAGTCTTAGAAGCCGATCGCTGGGGTACTCTAATGTTAGGAGCTCAGGGAGAAGGAATCAGCATAGGAGACTAAGGTGGAATGAGGCAGAAGGAAAGCCAGAGGAGGGCAAAGTTCTCAAAGTTTCATGAAGAAAATACATCAAGAAGGAGAGACTGAAGAACTAGGTAAAAAGCTGCTGATAGGTAAGGTAAGAGAATTTATCAAGAGACTAATGGTGGTCTTGACAAAAGCAATTTGGGCGAAATGGTTGGCAAAAGCCTGAGAGAAGAAAAATAAGAAATGTATGCATACAGAGAAATGAAGCAGTTGTTGGAAGGTATATGGAATCGACATGGTTGTTTATGGCTCAGAATGATCTATAAAGATGGGGAAATGGATTCTGAAGGAGAAAGGAGCAAGAGTTGCTGAAGAGAGAGGGGATGTGATGTGCTGACAAGTAGGGAGTGGACACAACAGCAGTTCCTCTATTGTGGAAAGGGGGAAGGCAGAATATATGGCTTAAGATGCTGGTAGATGAGTAGATGTCAGTGGTAGTGGGAACTCATAGAGAAATATGACAAAACAAGAGAGGGGCAAAAATTTGAACACGTAAACATGGGATTGACAGTGGAATTTAAGCAATTTTTACCTCACAGTATAATTTTACCTTGCTCCTAAAATAAAAGAGAGAGAGAGAATATACAGGCAGAGGTTTGAGGAAATATGGCTGCCAAACAAGGATAGTACATGGAATGCAAGACGGTGAAGAGAGATGAAGTGAAAAGAGGTCAGATTCTGACGTATGTGTACTTACTTCCTAGAGAGAAATTACAGTTGAATTTGATACGGTGGTGATTGTTAAAAATGGCACTCAGTGAATCCTGCCTCTCTGTTTCTGCACCCTTTACAGTATGTCTTTGCTATTTGCTATGGAATCTATTCCCCACACCTGAATCTGTGCTATTTTGTAAATTGCTTTGACCAAATAGAATGTAAAAGTGGTGACTGGGATATCCAAAGCCAGCTATTGAGTCCTTGTAGCTTTGCTGTCAGTCAGAAGCCAGGGACCATGAAAAGAAGTCCAGGCTAGCCTGCTGGAGAGAGACCTTTTGGAGAAAAGGCCCTAGAGCAGTGCTTTCCAACAGAAATTTCTGCTGTGCTGGAAATACTCTACATCGTCGTCCAATGTGGCAGCCACTAGCCACACATGACTGTTGAGTACTTGAAATGTGACTTGGGACTAAGAAACTAAATTTAGCCACATGGAAGAGAACTGAGATGTCCCACTGACTGCCAGCACCAAGGCACCAGATGTCTGGTGCCTCCAGCTCTAGGTGAATCTCTCTAGATAACACCATGTGGGACAAAGACAAGTTGCCCCTGCTGAGCACTGCCCACCACAGAATATGAGCAATAAAATTGTTTTACAACATTAAATTTGAGGTAGTTAGTTATGTAGCAATAGAGGTAACTAATAGAGACAAGAGTCTTGCCATCCTATGAGGACCTGTCTGGTAGCCAGCTGGCCTTTTTTAGGTGACACCTTAATGCCATGTGCCTTTTCATTCAAATTGTGATGCTGTTATTCTCCAGAAATATTGACTGCACCTAGGCCCCTGTTTAAGAAATGAAAGTGCTTGAAGTAGAATGTGCAAGAAGAAACCATTGTCATTTATTAAGCATCCAGGCATTCATGTGCAGATTTCTCACTCCTGCTCAGAGAGATCACTATGATACAAGGAAAGTTCGTAACCAGGAGATCCAGGCCTGGCCACTGGATTTGAATGTCTCTTCTTTTACTCAACAGAACCGGTGAGTTCATATCTCTCCTATTCCCCATAAGATACTCTACAGTCTTTTTTTTTCCCCCTCAAGGACATAGATTGTCATAACTCTTGGCCATATATAAGTGTAGCCTGCTTAAGGCCAGAGATGCTGGCTAAGGAGAGCAGAGTTGAGGCATGACAGTTTACAGCAGCTGTTGATCTAACTTCTCTTATAGAATCGCTGGTTTCTATCCTTTAGCCCTCTCCTTTCCACTGAGGTCCCGACCCAGTATTGTATAGATTCCTTCGATATTCCTGGTCACATGGAATTTATACTATTTGCCTCTGCTTCCTTTTACTTCCCCAATGCTGCATTAATTACAGTTGCAGGATCCACAAGAGCACTTAAATTATTGAGAGATCATTATACATCAGTAGAATTTTTTGTGACTGACCATCTCCATTTTTATTTCCAAATATAAATAAACTGACCTCTGCATATTTTCTTAAGTCATGCTATTTTGGTGAGGATGCATGCTTGGAGAACTGATGAGAAATGGTAATTATACCAAATTTACCAGGTGCAAAAATATTAAAGTAGTATTCTGCATGATATCTGAGTGTTTGCCAATATGGCACATTATATAGGGCTGGATACATATACAAAGGTGGGAGATTATTGAGAAAAATATTTTTGGATTTCCTTCATTCAAAGATTTACACATTTTCTACATTGCAGTTTGTTAAATAAAATATTCAATAGATTCGAAAGACTTGTAGACTGCTAAGAGCTCTCACCTATTTTATAACTGCTCTACGGTTCTGTGATCTGGTTGTCTGACCTCATGTGTGTGCAGGAAATCTGGGCTTCATTCGCCATCTGACATCAGCCACAACTTGAGAGCTGTGGGTCAAGGAGCAAAAGGGATTTCTCACCTGGGCAGGGCAACACGGAAACCAAGGAAGTGACTAAGGCTCAAGGCCGTGAGAGAGAGAGAGTAGAATACAAAACTGGGGCCAAATCGAAAGTGTTAGCAACAGAGATCATGCAAAATCAAATCTGGAGACACTCACAGAAGCAGCTAGATGCTCAGTGAGTTCAAGGAGAACAGGGAACACATTTGATTTTCTTGCTATTACACCTCAAGCCTAGTATAGTGATGGCATACATTAGATACTCAAGAAATGGTTGTTGAGGGCCAGGCAGAAATGGGCATTTATAAGTTTGAGGAGTAGAAGAGAACATTGCCCCTTCTTTTTCCACATCTTTTCACACTCCCTCACCTTCCACGGTCTTCCCGATCTTAGTCTGACTTGAGGAATAGAACATTGGGCTCCAGGTCAGTGCCTAGTACAACCACAAGTTCTCATTTCCTGCCAATAATTTACTCATTCATTTATTTGTTCAATTACGTATCTATAAAATAAGATAGGAAGGAATTACAGGAACTCAGTGGTTTCAAGGAAAGTAAAGAAAGAAAACCACAGTTGAGACAAATTACCCAGTCCCTGGTCCAGCTATTCCAATTCTCCCTCTCCTTTTCCCTCCCCCACCCACCCCAAAAGAACAGAAAAAAAAAAAAGGAAAGAAAGAAAAAGAAATGATTGTTGAATGAATAAATGAATACACGAGGAACTGAGAAACTTATGATTGAGCTAAAGAGGGAATGTTTAGGGCCAAGCCAAAGCTAAACTGTGTAACAGACAAAGTTCTGCTTTGTACCATCAATTCCATCCCCCAAGGTAGAACTGGATACTTTTCAGGTTTAAAATTTTATCTCTAATTGTAGAATGTGTAGCGAGACTGTGTAGCATGTTGGAAAGGTAGGGGAAGATAGCTGCTGCTGAAATCAAACAAGAAAAAAGGGAGGAGACAGAGACACTTACTGAACATTTTCTATTGCCAAGCCTGTCACATAACACTGCTTGATTTAATTCTCATTTTGTGGGAGGTACAACTATTATCCCAATTTTAACAGTGAAGAAACAAGGGCACAGAATCTTTAAGTAACTTGCCTTGCTCACTGATAATAATTACTTGCAGTGCCTGTTAAAAATTTGAGTTCCCAGGACCTGAATCTAGAACTTGCTAAATCAAAATGTGCAGGAGGTCCTAGATTTGGTATTTTTAACAGGCACCCAAAATAGTTTGTTTTTGGAAGCAAGATTGAGAAACACTGCCTGACACTGTATATTCCTGGTAGACATCCCATTATAAAAAGTACTGGTTGGAGCTTCAATATTTCACTTATCAATGGAAGACATTTAGATGCTTTAAACTATTCAGTAATTTTCTTTGTAAAAATCCTTAGAAACAAGAATGCATATTAATTTGTACATGTAAGAGAAATGTGAACTGATTTGTTAAAAGTTTGTTTAAAAAGGAGCTATATATAGTTTGAATTCCAATTAATGTTTCATAACATAAAAGAGAAGTTTGTCTCTAAAAGGAAAACATTAAGGTTAATTGGTTTTTTAAATCTTAAAACCCTTCAGGGAAAGACTTTTCTTGATTAAAAAATTTAAATTCATTTTACAGCATACATTTTGGTCATGGTTAGGGAAGGGGTAATTAACTTCCCATGGAAGATTCACTAATTACCATTAGACTAAAATCAGGTTCAACAAGCCTTGAACTTAGAAGAAAAGCAAAAATATTTGTCAGGTGCAGTGGAATCTAACACCATAAATACTAGGATGATCTGTTTAATGTTTATGTCTAATTCTTGTTTTAAGATTGCTCCCACAGATTTCTTGAGTTTTTCATGAATAGTTTGCTATCTTAGATTTAGTTTCATTAAGCTTATGGAAGTCTTTAAAATTAAAAAATTCAGTAATTGAAAAGAAACTTTATCCTGGAACCATGGGTTTCATAAAATTATTTAACACATAATCTGCAGTTTTACTTAATTAATGTTCGTTAAGTAGATTGGTTGATGATGCAACACCTAAAAATTCATCATTTTATAGTTTCCAAAACTTCAAAACACTTATTTTGAAACTCTGTATTCATAGTGAAAAGAGCATTACGTTTTTAGGATTATTTTCTCTGGAAAAAATATACATATAAATCAGTTAAAATCTGTATATTGGCTAAATTGCTACAGTTTTTGACAAAAGCTATATTTTATAACTTACATTATAAAAGCATGAGAGCCTGTAACACGGGATGAAGTAAAATCTTAATGATTAGAAAGGGGACAAACCACTAGTTCATTTGTTCTTGGCAATTTGTCTTCTGTTAAGTACGAAGATTAAATTTTGTCATTGAGGGGCTTTTCTCTTTTTTTCTCCTATAGTGGGCAGAAAGGGGCAAGTTCAGGCAGGTTCAGAATTTTGGGAAAGCACTTCAAATGCCAGAGCATCAGACCGAGATTGTTAACTATTCTGTTTAATGACTTAAGAGGAAAGCTTCACTGGGGGCCTGAGTATTAAAATGTTTACTGAGATCTTTGATTTAGGGGAGCATCCCCCAAAACCTGGTAACAGGCCAATTCTCTACAAATCCTTATGTTTTTAATAAACTTTGTTAAAGGCTTCTGTCTAGGAGGACTAGAGAAGGGGGCACGGCAGTGTTTGAGGGCAAAGTGAACGCAGAAAGCTGGAGGCACGTGGAGAATTGGAGATAATAAGGGAAGAAGTCCGGAGCAATGTCTGGACTCAGGATTAGTGAAAGAGAACCAGAGCGCCTCAGAAATTCAGAGAAGACCACTGGCCTTAGGCAGTCATGTGGGAATAGGGCCAGAGTTGGTTTTTCAGGGGTTAGGTTTCCAAGAAGGAATTCTGTTTCAATCTGGGTGATAGTCTAGAAGAGGGATTTAAGAGCCAAGGTCATAATAAATTATGGCTCATCACATAGTAAAAACAAAAACATGACAGAAAACTGGTCTATCCAGAAAAAGAAAAAAAATCATGGGAACTGGAATTAAGAGAGTGTCTGTCTAATGTAAACATTTAAAAAGTCTTTTCATCGTTTCATTTAGCCTCTCAGACTTTGACCCTTCACTAGCTCCACTCCATGAACATTTGGGCATATGAGGTAGGAAGGAGTCCTGTACCCTCCCTGGCAGCTGGCTGGTCCTTGTGGGCCTGGTGTCCAGTAAAGCAGGGTTGGCCAGTAATTGCTCCTGTACATTCAGCTAGCTTCTGTGGCTCGTGGACATCTGGTCTGTTTTTTCTTAGCTCAGTCAAGGCCTGGAGTTCTCTCCTTACCTATGAGTCATCTCAAGTCTAGCTGGTATTCTAGCCTTTCAGACCAGGAGGTCCACACTGAAGTCTTATATTACAGGGCATGTCATCACAGTTAAGAAGCCCCTTCTGAAAATCCCCCCGCCTCCACCACCACACTTTCAAGTAATTCTGAGACTCATCAGAGCCACGCAGTCATCTGGGGGAGGGGGCGGCAAGAAAATGAGAATCTTAGCATCCACTTTTTTCTACCTCTTTTATTTCTAATAACAGTAAATACAAACAATATATTCTTTTCTGAGATACATTTTAATAAATTTGTAATTATAGAATTGCAATGTTTTACTACATGGTTAATATGGACTTGCAAAAATACTCTATCCAAGTTACTATGGTTAATATGGACCTGCAAAAATGCTGATTTTATTTTTCATATCATATGGCAAAAGCCCACATCTCACTAATAGGGAAATGATGTAAATTACTTGATTATGCAATATAAGTAGCTTTGAGCACTATTCCCCCAAGTGGAAAAAACGGTTATTAAAGCTATTATGTTCTTATAGGAGAAATGGGGTTCCATATCCACTAATGAAAGTTGCAGTTGTTGTCTTATCTATTATTGCCTTTGAAAGGAAACAGAAAATTAGATATAAATAAAATTTGCTGAGAATGAATAATCCCTAAGCACTAAAAATTAGGTAGGTAATAACTTTGAATCTATAATTTCACTTTTGAGAACCAAATATACATATACTATACAATTATACAATCAACTGTACATGTTCTCCTAAGGTGGGCAGTGCGCTATATAATGCAATTTCATTTTCAAGTAAAAAATGCTTCATTATTAACTTTTCCATATACTAACAAAATATGAAGTTGTATAAATTACCTAGCCCAATTTCTCAAGACTTTAAACATAAGATAACAAATATTACAAAAAGAAATAACATGTACATTAATAGATTACTAAAGTACAGTTGTGATAGCATTCTAAAATGTAAAATTCTAATGTAAATCAAAACACTTTCTGGATGAAAATACTTGCAAAATGTACAGTTATATCAAACCCATTCAGTAATAATATAATAAATATATTTTGCTTTACATATTGGCTCAATAGAATATCAGTGTTTTAGAGGACTTATTATATGCAGGCACTATGCTAATTGCTAAGTCTAGAAATGATGAATATATGTCCCTATTCCTAAGAGTTTCCAACAACATGAAGAAAGACATGTAAAGAAATATTTACACCAGTGTCATACTCAGAGAACTGTACTACTCTGAGTTTTTCCAGCAACCTTGTTACCCTTGGAACCAATAGCGTAATTCGTTGAGCTAGTTACAGTTATGGTTGGGAATGTTGTCAAAGTTAATAAAATGAATCAGGCTACCTGACCCACAGTTACTTAATAATGGCATTGTTTTATGGAAATATCATACTCTATCCAAGTAGACTAACAGCACAGATGAATCTCCAAACTTAGATTGTTATTACCATAAGGCTGGTCTTTATTGATTTGTGGGCAAATTGTCCTCTCATTAACCACCAAGGAAGTGACTGCTTGGGGATCTTTTATAGAAGTGTTTTAAAGTTCTGAAAACTATATCCAATGACAAATGATAAAAAGACTTACTAAAATTTGGCTTTAGAATTCCTCTCACCCAAAAATATGTTTGTGATTATATTGTGGGGGTAGGAGAGAGAGACAGCAAGGGTCTAGCCCAAACTGGATTTACAGGACTAGAGAGCTGGTTAAGGGAATGAGTTGTTTGAATCATCAAGAAGTTCTGCAATGCTGGTCAGGAGCAACCTACCCAAAAAGGCGCTAGAACTAGGACAGACGCTGTTATACATGAAGTAGGTAACTCGGCCATTGTGGCAGGTTTTAACATGCTAAGCACTTAAACAAGAGGAAAATGAGGCCTTTTAGAGAAATGAGAGACATGATACTGTTTCAAATACTTGTGGAGACAGCAACCAAGACAAAGAGTTGGAAGTGATTACTGGAGGAAGAGATGCTTTTAACGTTAGGAAGAACTTTCTAGTAGAACTGTTCGAAAATGGAGGTAGTGTGCTTTACCCCTGAAAGCACTGAATTAGAAATTGAAAAAAATAATCATCTATCAAGGGTGTTTTAGAATTTAGAAGAAGTTTTTATACCAGTTCAAAAGCTATATTAGATTCTAAGGTTATTTTCAAGTTTGAATATGAATCTATGATTTAGAAGTTATCTTTTGATAAGTGGTTAATAGTATCATCCTCTGATTAAATTCCCTATTTAGATATTGAAGTTGATTAAGCATCATAGTGTCATAAAATATAACTTACTTATAAATATATCCTGAGTTTTAAAACATATTCTTTCAAATCGCATGATCTTTAACTAGAAGCACATTTAGCTAGAGAGCTACATTTGTGGTAAAATAAGAATAATAATTCAGGAGAAAATTTTAGGTATTGGACTTTCTATTTACTATAAAATAAAAGAGGGCCTATGGTAAACATAAAGAAAAATCCATATTAGCAAGCTTACTATGTCAGCACCATTTAGAGACTTTTTCCTGAGTAATTAGAAAAAGAAAAAACAAAGAACAAATTCCCTTTAATAAGAATGCTCCTGAAATGATGTAGTTTTAAGGCTCAGGTCCTATTGAAGTTTTGAACATGCAGAACTGTTGAAATCAAGTTACTCAGAATGCCTAAAATGCAAAATAAATAAGAGGAGGAAGTAACTAGTCATACGTCAGAAAATTATTAAGATAAAAACATGTAAATAGAATGTAAAAATCTTTGGTTGTGCATTCCGTATTTGGTTGTGTAGGAATTTATTGGGCTAATCATCTGCCATATGCCAGTTTTGATAACTTGTTTTATTCTAAATATGGCTTTATAAAGTGGAATAAAGTTGTTTTTTACATTGAACAGAAGTATTCCCCATAAATTCCAGCCTTTGTTTTTAGGTTGCCCTCCAGAGCAGCCTACTGGAAGACATTTTTGAGTTTTACACATTCAATTTTAAGTATAAAAGAGATTCCAGACACTGAGTCCAATTAAACTGAGAAAGATGATCTAAAAGTAACACTATATATTCAACAATATATTTAATCATTACACTATATTTATTGCTTCCAAATTCCCAAATGCAAACAAATATTTTCCTCTATCCTTGACTTTTGATTTTCTAATTGTATACCTTGAGCTAGGTATGCTGAACGCATATTCAATTGCTCTTCTTGGTATCTGTGAAAATGAAATCATGTTGCAGGATGTGGCCGCTCTCAAATAATATTCAAGCTTCCAAGGGTAGCATGTAATGAATACCAGTGATAAAGACCTCTTTCTCTCCCCAAACCAGAATGTAGTTAATTTTGATTATGCAAATATTCTACATACTGCTCAGTCACACAGGCAATAGATGAACAAAAGGTGCTCCACATTTTAAATGAAGTTTGAAGATCGTTCTAGGAATGTCCATTAACTTTGAATTGATCTCATACAAATGTTGAATTTAATCCTTTTTATAGTTAATAATGCCATATTCCCACTTTCAATTTTAGAAGACATTTCATTAGAAATTTTTTTTGCGTGCATAATCCAAATGTAGTGGAACAAGACAAATGATAAAGGATTAGAAATGTTAAACAGAATTTTTCCACAAGAATGAAAGCAATCTGGATAATGAGCACAATCATTTTGTCTCTTACACGGTGGCATTGGCTGAAGGACGGTAATAAAAGGAAAGCAGATTTTAAAGAAAAAAAAAGACCAAGGGAAGAGGCTATTGAAAAAGGAAGAGTTTCCTCTTACCTAACCCTATAGACAGGAAAAACAGCTCTTTCTGGGGGTACTGAGACTTGCATTCAGAGATCCAGAATGAAGCGAGAGGCCAAAATGATAGATGTGGTTCTTGGACAATAAAGCCACTATGAATGGCAAGATCAGAATGATATAACCAGTTCAGCCACTGACCATGTGTGTGCATGGCTGGCTTCTTGCAAATTTCGAACCGGGGCAGACAGATCAAATATAAAGTTCTACCTTTTTAAGAAGATACAAAATTGGAGAGAACAAGATCAATTATTAACAGAGCTAAGCCCAGCACAGAGTGCTATTATGTCAAGGGAAAAGAACAGTAAATAAAGGAAGAGTTTGGGGATTTATGACCTGACAGAGTACAGTTATAACTGATGAAGAGCACCAGATACAGATGTAAAGGGATGGCAATAAGGGAAAATAATTAACAAATAATTGCAGCAATTGTAGAAACTAAGACAGAAAGCCTTGCACATTAGAAAATGTATTAAATCAAATGCAGAGGGAGCCAGGTAGGCCTTGATAACAAGGATACTTCCAGAAACATTACCATAAATCAATGGCCAATGAGAAGAATAGTGGAAATCAAGACGGTACAATAATGAAACAAGATCAGGGATTCTATTTTGCTTTAGTCTCTCCGAGATGAACATTTCTTCCAAAAATGATTAAAACAATATTTATTTTAAACATATTTTAATTATATATGCTTAAATTAATAGTTCAGTAATTCCACGTAGATATGTCGCCCACTATGTTATGGTCTTAATTTGTTTTCAAACCCCCCC
>NW_006432669.1:11818913-11846883 GCF_000325575.1 Pteropus alecto
CCCCGCCGAACACACACAAAAGGGCAGAGTGAACTAAGGTAGGCAGGGGTGAAGGCCACGAATTCTACAGAATACTTTTTATGCAACTGTCATCTGATTAGGGACAGTCCCTGATTTTGGAATTGCATGATAATGTAATCTAATATCTTGTTCTATTTTGAAAAATATATTTGAAAACTATGCTTGTATACATTTGTATGATAAACTAAAAGAACCTTCACTTAAGCATATTTCCACTTTGGAACATACTTCTAAAGAATATGTATACTGACAAAAGATTAACATTTACTACAGAATGTGGGAAACATTTGATTCCAGAAAAATCCAATCTATACATTACCTGAGCTGTAAATCAGGAGTCTTAAAACCTAAATATGTTTATATCTTCTAAACTGATTATACATATCCTCTTGCAAATCAGAATTATCTTGGCTGAGAACAAGGATGACTGATACTTTTCCATTGTTTGCGTTAAAGATGATTAAACACCTAAACAGATATAGGTTGTGAATACTACTATCAATACCAAAAGCACAGTTATTTGTTTTAAATTTAGAAAATAATTCACTAATTTACTAAAGTGGTAAACCAACATGGTGCTTTACAGTTGGTATATATCATGACAAAATGTATATGGTATTAATTTAAATGCTGAAATTCCTTATTGGACCTCCAATTTGGACATTTAAAAGTTTAAGAAATGAATGAATAATGATCCACTTATCTAGAGGTCTGATTTTCTACATCCTCAATTATGTTGGAACCCAGCAAAGATACAGAAAAAGTATTTTAGCACTTCCATCCCGGAATCCAAGAATTTCACTCAGTGGGTGAAGATAAACTCAGGTCAGGTGTAACTTAGAACTAATAATTACATCATTAATGTTAATTTACTGAGCTTGAGCCAGAAAAATAAGAAGAGAGATATAATACTGTTAGAAGTGAAACCAACTGACACTGAGAATAGAGTCAGCAATTTTAAAAGCATTTCAGTAACAGTTGATGGCATTATGGAATTATAACATTACGCTCTTAAGAGTTCAATCATAAGTTAAGCCATATTTAGTGTACAGTTTAGAACATTTTAGAAAAATTTCTGACCAGACTACAGCGAAAGAAAAGGACTTTAAAGAAGTTAACCAATGATTCGAAAGGACAGGAATTCAATAACTCTTATACTTGTAGTAACAAGGTAGAATTCTCCCCTCTAATTTATTTTTCACTTCATATAAAGTATAAATAATTCATTTTTACTACCCAAAGAGATTTCTCCCATCTAAACAGTACAAATCTGTGAACTTTATTTCCATTTGTCTTTCATGGATTAAGTACTTTAAAAACCAAAACACCAAAGCCTATGAGTTTTATTTACATACGAAAATACTAAGTATACTGGATTCGCCAAGATTAAATTATATTCAGTATATTTGGTAAAATGTATTTTGTATATTAAGTTTCTGGGAATCACTAAGTCATATATCATGTACATTCATTGTAATTCTCTAATAGAAGGTACATTTTATCTTATTAAGATGGAAAGACCTTTTACCAACTATTAAGGTTAACAAATTCACGGTAAGTTTTTAGACTTAGAAGAGTTTTAGAATGTCTAAGCAGACAGTACATTTAGAAATGATTAGAAAACCATGGGTCCCTGTATTTATTAAACTGAATCACCTGGCAGTAAAATTCAGTTAAGGCCCTTGGCATTGGTGACACTTCTTCCCACTCGGACCTGCTGCTGTGGTAGACCTGCACTTCATCTGTGATTTCATCTGGCGCGTAATCACCACCTAATATATAAATTTTGTCTTCAATTCCAACTGCACCTGCATTAAAGCCTGCACATTCAAAAGATCCTTCGCCCTTCCAAACACACGTATCTGGACAGAAGCTATAAACCTTATAGGTGGAAAGGTCACATATATACAGTGTGCAGTTTACTGGGACAGCTTTAATTAGCGTTGCATGAAAAAACTGCCCAAACTCTGCTACTAATTCAGACCACTGATCAGTTGTAGCGTTGTATTTAAAAAAGCAATCAAGTGATGGATTAAAGGCATCTGTAATCTCTACCTCTGATCCAAGAACGTAAATTACATTTTGGCATGCGCTGGCCTCAGGGTAGTATATGCCCCTGGGTAACGGGCTGACAGATGTCCATTCTTTGGAAAGAGGGTTGTAAGATTCAACATCTAAGAGACTTTTAATGTCCTGAGATCCTGTAGTTTTTCCACCTATGACGAACAATCGATTGAGAGCCATGACCGATGCATGCATCGTTCTTGGTGTTTTCATAGCCGACACAAGGAAGAAGTCATTTTTGACTGGACAGTAGCACCAGGCTTGATCAGTGGCATCGTGATATGACTCTGCGATATGAAGCCGAACTGTTCTACAACACGGCCCTTTGCAACCACCTGTCAAGAATATTTTCTCTCCGTAACTTGACAGACTAGATCCTGGCAAATCAATCAGGTGTGACTGTGGCAGTATTTTCCACGAATCAGTTTTAATATTATAGCAAAACGTGTATTGATTTTCTCCATTTTCCTCAGTTTTATGAACAAATATGTATTTTTCAGTTGTGGATGGTCGAGCATCAGGGAAGAGTCCACCAGAACCTTGCACACACTTAATTGCATCCACGATTATGTCAAAACAGTTTGTGCTTTTGAGTAAACACTCTTCATTGAACAGGTAGTCTTGAAGTGTCTCCTCAGATAACTGATGTAATCTCACCTTTTTAATCAAATAAGGCAGATGCTTTTGCCTTGATTCTAAGTCATATTTAGTCCAACTAAGGACAACTTTCAGTACAGTTTCTTCTTCAGGGACATTTAATTCATCTGATTCCAGACATTTTTGCAATATTCCAAAATTCATCTCTAAGAAATCACTAGATTTAAATAATAAAGAAAAATGATGTTGTACAAAGTATAATGCATGGTCAAACAAACGGGTAGAGCCATAGCTATCTGATATAGATAATAACTGTAAACAGTTGACAATATTAATGCTTTTTATTAAAAAGTCACTGCAAGCTTTGGATAGGAAGGAAACTTGAAGAAATGATGACAACTGGAAGAACATTTCTACATTATCATCTGTTATCTTTGTTTTTCCAGTATAGGCATAATCAAGAAATGCTTTTACTGCTTTGGAGGACAAATTAGTAATAGTAACACTTCCACCATCTCTTTCCTTCATGTTTACTTCAAACATCGCCCTGCAAAAATAAAGAACACAGAAGAACAAGTAGACTGAAATATTTTATTCTATGATAATTTTCAATATTACCTTAAAAAGGTTTCCTTTACCCTTAGATTGATTTAAAATATATTTATGAACTATATTTTAAAAGCATCCTGATAAGTTATTTAAATATCTAGAACAGTAATATACCATACTAGTAATCTGTAAAACACGTATTACATAACTCTCATATTGCAAAACATATACATTATAGCTGAGCTACAGCAACTAATCCAAAGAAGGCTATAAAAAGATTCAAATTTTGTATACTGATCTAATGTTCTCTTATTCATAAAATTAGGGTAAAATCTCCCTATTGGCTGAATTTATTTATGGGTTAATTAGTATCAACTTTGTAGGTGATAACCAAAATTACTTAAAATATATAATGCTTCTGGGTTTAGAATTTAAAAGTCTCTTTCAAATTAATTTTCAATCTGGCAGGAGCGAGATCTGTGAAAGATGTAATACAGTGAGATATCAGATGTTTCCAATGAACCTGTCTGTGGGGGGGAATCCACCAAATGAGATAAACACATGTCTAAAAAGACACATTTCATTTAGCACTTTAGGAAAAAGAGAATGTTATTTCATAAAACTAAACAATAACAGTGTACCACATCCGCCAAAAAGACTAAAAAATAAGTTTTTGTAGAAATAGCCAGAGAGAGATGGAGATGGATCCCCAGATTTGAATATTTAGACCAGCTTGACAGGTCTTCATAAGTTTTAATTTATTCCAACATGGTAAAGCTGACAGAATATAAGGAATTAGAAAATTTTTTGGCTGAGTTTCAGCAAAAATATAAATTATTTGGAAATGATGGGGTAGGAGACTAAGATATATTTTACTATTGGTTTTGATAAAAATAATATTTTCATTCATCCTATATTAACTTCATATCCAGAGTTATTCATATTTTACACCTTAAACAAACCATTATGGTGGTTGTCAGTGGAACAGCAAACAGAGATTAAGAATCAAGTAGAAAGAGCTACAACAAAGAACTAAGGGACTGCCAGCTGAACATTCATTAACACTGTACATCAGCTGGTTTGGGTTCTGGTTTGATACCAGTTTGTATTTGTGACGGTACTGTCCAGCATACCTATGTGAGCAGGGCCCCTAGGTGTACAAGTAACCTGGGGGAAAACCAATTCCGTTCTTAGAGTCTACTCTAGAGAGTAACTGAAGCTATGAGAGACTAGCTTCCAACTGAAAAATATGCAGGGGCTTCCAAATACAGAATACCTCTGAGGAAAGGTAGCCGTCCCACTAAGCTACTCGATACTTCTCAATACAAAAATAATTACAGTTACAAAAATCATATACATGTTACACATTATATAGGGTATTGCAATAATGTATACCAAATTAGAAATATAAACTAGGGATGATAATTATATTAGGTTGTTAAGACATCTATAGTCAATTTAAAATAATATTAAGAACATGACCTGTAGAACCTGGCTGCCTAGGTGGGTACCTACTCTCTACCACTTATTAGCTGTGTGACCTTGGGAGGTGAATTTAACTTCACTGAGCTTCAAATTCTTCATCTGAAAATGGGGATACTTGCAGTACCTATTTCACTGAGTTGTGAGAGGAATAAATGAGTTAATCAATGCAAAGTATTAGCTATTATTGTTGTTAAGAAAATAAATGTTTTCTATCAGATCCAATGTACTTTTAATATGTCATCAGCTTCCACATTTTCCTTGAGAAGACACATGTAAGATCATGTTTCTCTACTTCATTCTACTCATCTTTAAAGTATCCAGATGATCTCAAATTTATTATAAAGTGGTTACAAAATATGTGTGATTCCTTTTCAATCTTGTCTCCAGTGACTTCACATTTCTATCATAATTTCCATTTTCCAAAAACATTTATAAAGGGCACTTATCATGCATTATGCACTTTCTGCGATTTTTATTTTATATTTTTCTTCCCAATACTCCAGTGAGTTTGATCATAACACAAGTATTATGAATTAATGGCTTTATCATACAAGAGTATAAATTATAGAATTTCCATCTACATTTGTACATTAGTAAAATACTATATAATAAAGGATCTAGGTCACTATAGAAACATTACATGTAGAAAATTGTTTAAATATATTATGTTTTAATAGTAATTTAAAAAAATTTAAAACAGGTCCATAAAAAGCTAGGAGTAGGCTGAACAAAGCACTATGGACAAAAATTATCTGCAGATACTTAATAACTTCAGCATGAAGAGTAGGACTGCCAATTCAAATGCTTACATTAACTTCTTATTTTGTTAACATGAAAACATTATAGGGAAATCAAGCTGTGCGTTCACACCAGATTATTTCCATTTTTTTCTTTGCTAGGTTTGAAAATAATAATAATAGTAGCTAACATTAATTGAATGTACTGGGCACTGTCCTAACCATTACTTATACATTATGTCACTGTACTCTCATAATGATGAGTTAGGTTCTACTTTTATTATCTTAATATTTTACAAATAAGGAAACAGGCTGGAAGAGGTTAAATAATTTGCCTAAACTAAGGTCACATGTCTAATGAGTGGTAGAGCTGGGATTTAGATTTAGGGCATGTGTATTAAGAGGCCAAGTACTTAACCATTATACATACAGTCTCCTCTAATGAAGAGGTGACATGAAAGATAGGGAAACAGAAAAGAATTACTTAGAAGAAAAGCTGGATTAGAAAAGAAGTGAGAGGAAACTGGTGGAACCTGAGAATGACAGAGAATAAGACCAGTTATGGCCCCAGTGGAGTATAAAGAAGAATAATTTAGGTTACCTCAGAGAAGAAATGGAAAGAAAAAAAAAGACAAAGACATACAGCCTAATTAGGCAAACAGCTAGTAAAATTTGTATTTATATATTAAATATTAATCTGTTTTTATTGTTTATTTATTAGAGATTTAAACCCTGCTCACTTCAAATAAAAATTGCTTCTAACATTGAATATAATGCAAAATACTGAAATTACAATTTAAGTTTATTAGAGCATGACTAGGAGGGCGGAAGTCCAGGAGGTGACTAAAAGGTCTGTGTTTCTGACCAAGAGGCCACAGAGGATGGGTGATGTGTCTGACCATTAATTTGAAGAATCAGAAACCTGATGTCAAATGAGTAGATTCTTACAATGTCATCATGACTAGGAAATTCCCTATAAGACCAACTGACATGTTCAGAAGGTTGCCCAGAATTAGAAGAAGCTGGGTGCTCTCCAGAAATGCTTTGGAGGTACTTCTCCCTACTATAGAGATATCTTTGCCAAAGAGAGAGAAATCTTAAAATCCTCTGGGTTTGAGTCCTTTTCCCCATTGATACAATACATGACTGAAATGTGTTTTCCTCTCAGATTCTTTGTTTTCTTTGAACTTTGTAACCCTAACCCTCTCAGACTCTTCGTTTTCTTTGAACTTTGTCTCCATTTTGGATCAGGAAGTCCTTTCCTCTTTTTCTAAGTGACACAGTACAGGAATCCCCCCAAATAAAACTGACTCCAGATCAAAACAGTTTTTCCCCTGGAACATTTCAAGAGATTAATATTCTGTGGAATTTCAGGAAATGCTGGCCAGGAAAAACCTAAGCTTTACAAAAGTAGTCTTAAATTTTCATACTTAAAAATTATTGGTTAATCTAGGTTCTAATTAGCAATTTTTAAGAATTAAAATTACTGTTGGGCTCCAGAGGGGGCGAGGGGGTGAATTGAATACACTTAAAAAAAAATAACTTAATTATCCGTATTATAAAATCTGAGGCATAGATAAACAAGGTAAAGTACCTGAAAAAGTCACTGCATGCTGCTAACACACAACGATGACATGGGATTATTTCGTCTTTCATAATTATTTTGAAATCATAAAAGACATTTTGTTCTCTAAAATTCTGTAGTACACTTAAGATTTTCTGTCCATGATCTTCTGACACAAGGAAACTGTTTATCTTCTCAGATGGAATTCCATTACATGAGCTTCGTTGATTGAAATCATATGAATTATCCATAGCCAATTCAATCTGTTCTTAGACCTGGAATGAAAAAAAAAATTGCTGATGTCAGTAGAGTTCTAATTAAATTTCAGATCCAAAATTTGTACTTATGGTGTCAATTACATGAAAATGCTCACTAAAAACAATCATAAGTACACTTTGTTCTAAACATGACATTTCGTGACATTCAATAATAAATTCCTTTTGAATTTTCATAAATATTGTGCTCACTGGAATAAAAAGTATATTATTGATGGATAAAGTTCAAGGCTACATAAATTTGTTAAGTAGCACAATTTATAAGTTGTATAAATTAGGTTATATAGAATATCACTACATGACTAGTCTTGTTATATGTAAGAGCTATTATTTACTTAGTAGTTACCATTTGGGTATATGCCCAACCCATCTCTCTCCCCTCTCATCTATTTTCTTCTGGTAACAAAACAGATGTTAAAATGTTGATCTTAAAGCACAGGTATATGCCTTCTGGGATTAGACTTTTAAAAGAAAACTGATTTTAAAATATCAAAGTGTTTTACTGAATTAACTAGTTATGGCCTTTACCAAAGAAGAAAAGGTATGCGTTGGTCCACGTTGGTCTATTTGAAAGCAGGAAGGAAAAGAGCACATAACATTATTTCAAGAGGCCCTTTAAACATGACGTCAAAAATTCCAGATAGCTGAAGGCCAGATAATTGTGACTTTCCCAAACTGCAAATTCAGTTCTAAGCATGAAAGTTTACAGCACCAAAAGTGAGAAAATGGGAAGCAGAACAGAAAAGAAGACTGGGTACTAGGGGAGCCAAAGAAATAGAGAACCCTGATTCCTTAGTATATTTCTGTTATGGTTATCAATTGCTTTGCAAATCACCCAAAAATTAACAGCTTAAGACAACAATTTATTATCTCTTAAGGTTCTGTGGGTTTAGCTGGAGCTACTTGCTTGGGGGTTTTCATATGTTTAGGGTCGATGGCAGCTCTGACTGAAGTCATCTGAAGGTCTGACTGGGTTAGAGGTCAATATGGTTTCTTCATTCACATTTCTGATGCTTCAAAGGAGATCGCTAGAACAGATAGGGCTCTGTCTCTCTCTTGATGCACCATGTGACTAGCTTATGCTTTCTTACAGCATGGCAGTCTCAGGGTATTTGGACTTCTTACTTGACAGCTTGGTTCGCCCACAGGGGAAGTTTCAAGATCAGGTGGAAAACAGACACCGGAAAAGCAGTCTGAATGGTTCTGCAGCATCAATCCGAGATGCGATCTAGGACTGAGACAATCTACTGCTGTGTACAGTAACCATGAGCCACATATAGCTATTTAAATTTAAATTACTTAAAATTAAAAATTTAGTTTCTTAGTTGCTCTAGACATATTTTAAGTGGTCAGTAGCCATATGTAATATGAAGGTTACTTTTACATGTCAATTTCACTGGACCACAGGGTGCCCAGATATTTGGCTAAACATTATTTGTAGGTGTGCCTGTGAGAGTGTTTCTGGATGAGATTAACATTTGAATTTGTAGCCTGAGTAACACAGAATGACCCCCTTAATGTGAGTGGGACTCATCTAATCCATTGAAAGCCTGAAGGAAACAAAAGGCTGAGTAAGAAAGGGTTCTTCCTCTCTGCCTGTCTTTGAGTTGGGACATCAGGCTTCTCCTACTTTTGACCTAAGACTTGGACTGCAACTTTACTATAGGCTGTCCTGGGTCTCCAGCTTGCCAAATGCAGATTTCGGGACTTCTCAGCCTGCACAATCACATAATTACATAAGCCAATTCTCTATAGTAAATCTATCCATCCACCCACCCACCTCTCCAACTGATTTTCTCTGGAGAACCCCCAACTAATATATGTGGTTAGTGGCTACTGTATAGTACAAATATAGAATATTTTCATCATCACAGAAGTTCCATTAGATAGCTGATATACTATATTAAGAATAGTATGCCTATATAAGAGAATGCGTGTGCATGTGCACGTATGCAGGGGGAAGTAATAGGATGTAATTGGTAGGATTATTGGAAAAATAAGTTACAGTAATTTTGTGAGCATTGTTCTGAGTAGCTGTAAGCAGAGAGACATTAAGAATGAGAGTGGAAAAAAGAGAGAATGAGAGGCATGGGGACAGTTCTGAAGAACTGGGTGTTATTCCTAGTCTATTGCTCAAGTCTAGCAATGGACTAGAGCATCAGTAATCCATAACAGCAATGTAGGGTCTTCCCTTCATGGCCTGCTTCATAGAACCACAGAACTTGTTGGGAGGCTCAGTCTTTACACCCATCCAATTTAGCAAAAGTGGAATGGAGAACCTAGAATTCCACCCTTGACAGGCTACAATGAGGTGCTTCAACTCTCTTCCCATCCCCTCAACTAGAGAGTGATGTCAGAGAAAGCTGAGTGGGAAGCCAGGCCATTAATCTCTGCTGGGTGGTAACAGTGTCCACCCACTTCCTGCACCATAAGTGGTGATTATGTGGTATGGGGGGAGCCTGAACTTCCATCACCACCTGGTGGTAACATGGCATTCCTCCCTCTCCTTACTTATACTGAGTCAGAGGCCTTGTGAAGAGTCAAGATTTTCATGTCACTCAGCAGTAACATGGCCACCCTCACATGATGTCAGTGGAGACCATGTGGGTAGCAGTAACAAGGTACCCCTCTGTCTCCAAGCCAGAATGGTATCAGAGGATACAGAGAGGGAGACATGAACTCCCAGCTCCGTCTGGCAGTAAAAATGAGCTCCTCCTATCCCAGGTGTCAAGGTAGGGGAGGTGGAAAATCTGGACTTCTACTACAACCTGGATGTAGTGACTTTAACCCAACAGAGCAGTGTCAGAAAAGACCCTCTAAAACACAAGATTTAAATAAGATTTAGTGTCTTGCAATACAATATCCTATATATCCAAGAACCAGGAATATGTCAAACTCAATGAGAAAAACAACCAACAGATACCAACACTGAGATGACACAGATGTCGGAATTATCTGCCAAGAATTTTAAAGCAGCCATCACAGAAATGCTTCAATGAGCAATTATAAAATCTTTTAGACAAATGAAAAAATAGAAAATCTCAGCAAATAAAAAGAAGATATAAAGAACCAAATGGAAATTTTAGAACAGATATAGTAACCAAATAGAATGGAGGGGGAAAAAAGGAAGAGTCAATGATCTTGAAGAGAGAACAAAAGAAACAATACAATCTGAACACTATGTAACACAATGAAAACAAAAAACAAAAAAACAGATTGAAAATAGAAAAAACAGATTGGAAAACAAATTAGCAGAGCCTGAGGAACATGTGACTATAATGAAAAACCTAACATCCATGTCAACAGAGTGCCACAAGGAGAGGGAAAAAAAAGTAGGACTAAAAAAGTACTTCACGAAATGATGACTGAAAATGGCCCAAATATGGTAAAAGACATACACCTATAGATTCAGGACTCTAAGTGAAGTCAAAGCAAAATAAATCTAAAGAAATCTATGTCAAGGAACATCACAGTCAAACTTCTGAAAACTAAAGACAAAAAAAAATTTTTTTGCAAGCAGTGAGAAATGCCTCAGCTATAGGGGGAAATCAATTTGAATGACAACAGATTTATTACTAAAAACTATGGAGGCCAGAAGGAAGTGACATAATATTTTTCAAGTATTGAAAGACAAGAACTGTCAACCCAGAATTCTATACTAATAAAAATATTCTCTGGGAATGTAGGGGAAATCAATACATTTTGAGATAAGGAGAAAAACAAGAGACTTTCTCATGAGCAGGCCTACTCTAAAAAGGTAGATAAGGAAGTTCTTGAAGCAGTTGAATGATAAAACAAGGAATCGTATAGTATGAAAAAGAAAAAAGAACAGAGTAAGAGCAATATGGTTAAATTCAATAGACTTTCTATTTCTTGCTTTTTATAATTTAAGTTGTATGGTTGAAGCAAAAATTATAACACTGCCTAATGTGGATCTCAATGTATATAAAGAAATTATTTTCAACTATTATATAATGAGGATATGAGGGAGAGTAAAGAGAAGTAAAAGAGTGTAAAGTTTCTAAACTTTACTCAAATTGGTAAAATGTTTACACTGGTATTGTCATAAAATATACATCATATCCATATACACACATATATATATATTTATGTAAATGATATAATATCTGGAACTACTAAAAGGTCTGTACAAAGAGATACACTCATAGTCACTATAGCTGAATTAAAATGAAATTCTAAAGGTTCATGTAACCCATAAGAAAGCAGGAAAAAAAGAGAAATTAAAAACAGAGAGACTGGACGTGGTTCCATAGTGTAGCGGTTAGCACGTCTGCTTTACATGCAGAAGGTCCTGGGTTCGTGCCCCAGTGGAGCCATGGTCCATGGTCTACGGCCATGCCACCTTGAACAAGCCCGATGTCTGATCTCGGAAGCTAAGCAGGGTTGGGCCTGGTTAGTATTTGGATGGGAGACCATCTAAGGAGAACAGGTGCTGTAGGCATCAATGGCAATCAATCAATCAATTGATCAATCAATAAAAACAGAGAGACTAAACAGATAACAACCAAAAAGCAAACTTAAGTACTAACATATCAATAATTGTTCTAAATGTAAATGGTCTATGTATACCAATAAAAAGACAGAAGTTAACAGCGTGTATTTTAAAAAATGACCCAACTTTAGACTTCCTACAAGTAACTCACTTCGAATAGAATAAGAGGTTGAAAGTCAAAGGATGAAAAAAAGATAGACTATGAAAGCGTTAATTTAAAATAAAAACAAGTGTGGCTATATTAATATCAGATAGACTTCAGCAAGAACTATCATAGACAGAGAGGAATATTACATGTCAATCCACCAAGAAGATATAGCAAACTTGAACGTGTATGTACGAAACAATAAAGTTGCAAAATATGTGAAGCAAAAACTGACAGAACTGAAAAAAAGACAAATGTACTATTATAGCTGGAAATGTTAACTGCTCTCTCTCTAAAATTAATAGAACAAGAAGACAGTAAATCAGCAGTGATATAGAACTTAACATCATCAACCAACAGAGTCTAATCAACATTTATAGAAAATTCCACCTAACAACAGAAAATTCCACCTAACAAACAAGAGTAACCATATTCTGACCCACAAAACAAGCCTCAAATGATTTCAAAGAATTGAAATTACACAAAAATATGTTCTCTGACCACAATGGAATCAAACTAGAAGTAAACAAGAAAAAGATAACACAAAAATGTCCACATACTTGGAAAGTAAATAACCCACTTCTAAATAATCCATGAGTCAAAGAGAAAGTCTTAAAGGAAATAAAAAACATTGAACTGAATGAAAATGAAAATACAACATATCAAAATGTGTGAGATGGAGCTAAAACAACACTGAGAAGAAAATTCATAGCACTAATTGCTTAAATCAGAAAAGGAGAAAGGTCTGAAACCAATAGTCTAAGCTCCCACTGCAAGAAACTAGAAAAAAAAAAGACAAACTTAAGTCCATAATGAAATATTACTACTCATCTATTAGAATGATTGATATAAAAAAAACAGTGTTAACACCAAATACTTGAGAAGATGCAGAAGTACTGGATCACTCATACATCTGTAGTAGAAATTACCTGACAGTTTCTTAAAAATCTGAACACAAGATAGTGATCCCATCTGGCTAGGGAACTTGATGCACGCTTTTGCCCGATTAGAGACCCTGAACAATCAGCCTTGCTGGCTTGGAGCCTGTTTTGCTGTCCGCCTGGGTAGGGAAGCTAATTCTTAGCCCTGTCTACTGCTGAATGCAGCCCTCAGCCCCACCCCACCAAGAAACCTAGCCAGAGCACATAAGAAACTGAATAGTCAGGCAGCACTTGAGTAGAACACCTGGCCAGAAATCCTGCCTGTCTGGCAAAGCTCAGGTGATGAACCCATCTGACCAGGGAGCTCAGTGTGCAGTTTTGCCTTATTCAGATCCCCAGCAAGCAAGCCATATGGGTTTTGGAGTCTGTTACACAGATCTGCCCAGGCTGGGAAGCAAATTCAAACCCCTTCTACCAAATTCCCTTGGTAGCCTCCAAGCCTACCCAACCAGAAAGCCTAACAAGAATATCCAGGACATTGAGAAGCCCAACCTACAGCTCTGTTTATAACAGCACTGGAGCAGAGAGCCAAGCCAACATGACACCACCAAGGGAAAGTAGTAAAGCTCCAATAACTAACCCTAAAGAAATGAAGATCTACAAACTGTTTGCAAAGAATTCAGAATAATCCTCTTAAAGTTTAGTGAACTACAAGAAAACATATACAATTAAACAAAATGAGGAAAACAATGCATGAACAAAATGAGAAGTTCAACAAAGAAATAAAAACCATAAAAAAATAACCACAGATATCTTAAAGTAGAAGAATACAATGACTGGCCTAAAGAATTCAATGGAGAGCTTAAAAATCAGAGCAAAATCAAGCAAAAGAATCAGTGAACTAGAAGATAGGGCATATGAAATTACCCAGTTGGAGGAACAAAAAAGGGGAAAAAAATAATGAAAAAGAATGAAGAAAGTCAACATCAAAAGAACAATATATATATATATGAAAAGAATGCCAGGAGGAAGAGAAAGAGAAAGAGACAAAAAATATTTTAAAAGCCATAATGCCTGAAAAATTCCAAAACCTGGGTAGAGAAATGGATATCCAGAGTCATGAGGCCCAAAGATCATTCCTCATAGCGAATCAGCATGAGGGTCAATCCTTCTCACTGACACTGCAACAGCAATCAAGGCTCAGCTACAACAAGAAGGTACACACTTCCCACACAAGGGACACTCCTGTAGCACCTGGCCTGGGTGACCAGGGAGACTGTGCCACTGGGCCACACAAGACACATACTCCATAAGGCCACTTCTGCCAAAACTAGGATACACAGATCTACCTAATACATAGAATTAAACAATCAGCCAAAATGAGGAGACAACGAAACGTCCGAATTGCAAGAGGACAAAAACTCCAAAAAAGAACTAAACAAAATGAAGGCAAGCAATCTACTAGATGCAGAGTTCAAAACACTGGTTATAAGAATGCTTGATGAACTTAGGGGCAGAGTAGATGAACTCAGTGAGAACTTTAACAAAAAGATAGAAAACATAAAAAAGGGGATGGAAAACATAATGGGAGCCAGTCAGAAATGAATAATACAATTTCTGAGATGAAGAGTATGTTAGAAGGGATCGACAACAGATTACATGAAGCAGAGGATTGAATCAGCTTTTTGGAAAAGGACCCAATTAGGACAGCAAAAAGAAAAAGAATTTTTAAAAAATGAGGATAGTTTAAGAGACTTTTAGGACAACATCAAGCATACCAACATTAACACCACAGGGGTACTAGAAGGAGAAGAGAGAGAACAAGGGATTGAAAACCTATTTAAAGAAATAATGATGGAAAACTTCCCTAACCTGGCAAAGGAAATAAGACATATAAGCCCGGGAATCATAGAGTCTCAAACAAGATGAACCGAAAGAGGCCCACACCAAGACACATCATAATTAAAATGCCAAAGGTTAAAGACAAAGAGAGAATCTTAGCAGCAAGAGAAAAGCAATTACTTACCTACAAGGAACTTCCCTTAAGACTGTCCATTGACGTCTCAGCAGAAACTTTGAGGCCAGAAGGGATTGACACGAGATATTCAAAATGGCAAAAAGCAAGAACCTACAATCAAGATAATTCTACAGAGTGAAGCTATCATTTAGAATTGAAAGAGAGATAAAGAGCTTGCCAGACAACAAAAAGCTATAGGAATTCATCACCAACAAACCACTATTACAAGAAATGTGAAAGGAACTACTTTAAGAAAAAAATAAAAAATATTAATAATAAAATGGCAATAACTGCAAACCAATCAACAATTACTTCAAATATAAATGAATTAAATGCTCCAATCAATGGACACCATAGAAATACAAAGAATTATAAGAAAACACTATGAACTATTAATATGCCAACAAATTCGACAAACTGGAAGAAATGGATAAATTCTTAAAAACATGCAATCTTCCAAGACTGAATGAAGAAGAAATAGAAAATTAGAATAGACTGATAACTAGAAACTAAATCAGTAATCAAAAAACTCCCAACAAATAAAAGTCTTGGACCTGATGCATGTCAATATCTCTGATGAACAAAGATGCAAAAATCCTCAAAATATTAGCAAACCGAATTTAGCAATACATTATAAAGATCACACACAATGGTCAGGTGAGATTTATTCTTGGGATGCAAGGTTGGTTCGATATCTGCAAATAAATTAATGTGATATACAGCATAAACAAAAAGAAAGAAAAACATTATATGATCATATCAATAGATGCAGAAAAAACATTTGACAGAACCTATAATCCATTTATAATAAAAACTCTCAGCAAAGTGGGAATTGAGGGAACATACCTCAACCTAATTAAGGCCATATAAGACAAACCCACAGTTAACATCATACTCAGTGGTGAAAAGCTAAAACATTCTCCTTAAGATCAGAAACAGGATAAAGCATGTCCCCTTTCAGTACTTTTATTCAACATAGTATATCGGTAGTCCTAGCCATAGCAATCAGATAAAAAAATAAATAACAGGCATCCAAATCAGAAAGGAATACTAAAATTATATTTTCAGATGACATAATACTACATATATGGAACCCTAAATAGTCCACCAAAAAACTATTAGAACTGAGAAATGAATTCAGTAAAGTAGCAGGACACAAAATTAATATTCAGAGATTGGTTGCATTTTTATATACCAATAATGAACTGAGAGAGAAATTAAGAAAACAATGCCATTTACAATTGCATCAAGAAATAAATTACATAGGAATAAATTTAACCAAAAAGGTAAATAACCTGTACTCAGAAAATTATAAGACATTAAAGATGCAAATAAATGGAATTACATACCAGGCTCATGAATAGGAAGAATTAACATCATTAAAATGCCCATAATACCCAAAGCAATCTGCAGATTCAATGTAAGTCCTATCGAAATAACAATGGCATTCTTCACAGACTAGAAAAAATAATTCTAAAATTTATATGGAACTACAAAATACTCCTAATTGCCAAAGCAATCTTCAGAAGGACAAAGTTGGATGTGTCACGTTATCCGATATCAAACTATACTACAAGGTTATATTAATCAAAACAGCATGGTACTGGCATAAAAACAGACACATAGGTTAATGGAACAGAAATGTGAACCCAGAACTAAACCCACACCTATATGGTCATTTAATCTATGATAAAGGAAGCAAGAATATACAATGGGGTAAAGACAGTTTCTTCAATAAATGTTGTTGGGAAAACTGGACAAATATATTAAAAAAAAAATCTGAGTCATATTCTTATACCATATACAAGAATAAACTCAAAATTTAAGTCTTTAAATGTAAGACCCCAAACCATAAAACTCCTAGAAGAAAACAAAGGCAGTAAGCTCTCTGACATTGCTCTAAGTAAAAATTTTTTGGATATGTCTTCTCAGGCAAGGGAAAGATAAGAAAAAATAAACGAATGGGAATACAACAAACTAAAAAGGTTTTGCACAGCAAGGTAAACCATCAACTAAATGAAGAGACAACCTACTGAACGGGAGAAGATATTCATCACTGATATATCTGATAATGGGTAAATATCCGAAAAATATAAAGAACTTATATAACGAAATACCAAAAAGACAATCTGATTAAAAACATGGGCAGAGGACCTGAATAAATCTCCAAGGAGGAGATTCAGAATATAAAAAGATGCTCAACATCACCAATTATCAGAGAAATACCAATTAAAACCACAATGAGCTATCACCTCACACATGTCAGAATGTTTATTATCAGTAAATCAACAAGCAAGTGTTGACGAGGATGTGAAGAAAAGAGAACCCTCATGCATTGTTGGTGGGATTGCAAACTGTTGCAGCCTCTATGGAAAACAGTATGGAGATTCATCAAAAAATTAAAAATAGAACTACCTTATGACCTAGCAATTCTACTTCTGGGTATTTATCTGAAGAAATCTAAAACATTATTTCAAAAAGATACGTGCACTCCTAATTTACTGCAGCATTATTTACAATAGCTAAAATAAGGAAGCAACCTAAATGTCCATCAACAGACAAATGAATAAAGATGGTGTGTGGATACAATGGAATATTATTACTTGGCCATAAAAAAATGCAATCTTACCATTTGAGACAACATGGACAATGGACCTAGAGTATTATTATGCTAAGTAAAATAATTTAGAGACAAATACCATATAATTTCACTTATATGTGGAATCTAAAAAAAAAAACAAAACAGACCAGAAACAGACTCATAGATACAGAAAACGAACTGATAGTTGCCAGATGGGAGGGGGTTTGGGAGCCTGGGATTAAGAAATACAAATTGGCAGGTACAAAATAGTCACAGGAAGGTGAAGTACAGCATAGGAAATATAGTCTATAATATTGTAATAACTATGTATGGTATCAGCTAGGTACTAGGCTTATCAGGGGGATTCATAAGTTATATAAACACCTAGCCACTATGCTGTACACCTGAAATTAATATAATATTGAATGTCAACTGTAATTGAAAACAATTATTAGAAAAGATAGTTCAAGAAAATGGTAACCAAAAGAAATGGGTAGTTATGCTTACATCAGACAATATAGACTTTAAGCTAAAAATGGCTAAAACATACAAAGAAAGTACTATATAATGATAATAGGATCAATCTATCCAGAAGATAAAAAAATTGTAAATATTCATACACCTAACATCAGAGCATCTAAATATATAAAGCAAATACTAACAGAACTAACAAGAGAAATAAATGGCAGTACAGTAACAGTTGGGGATTTTAATACCCCAGTTTCAACAATAGATCATCCAGACAGAAAATCAATAAAGAAACATGATTTGAACAACATTATAGATCAAAGAGAACAGATATATATAGAACATTCTATCCAACAACAGAATAATCATTCTTCTCAAGCACATACAGAACATTTTCTAGGATAGAGCATATGTTAAGCTGCAAAGCAAGTCCCAGCAAATTTCCAAAGAGTAAAACCATACCAACTATGTTTTTCGACCACAATTTTATGAAACTAGAACTGAGTAACAGGAGGAAAACTGGAAAATTGGCAAATATATGGAAATTAAACAACACACTCTTGAACAACCACTGTATCAGAAACAAAATTAAATAGGAAATAAAAAAGTATCTTGAGACAAATGAAAATGGAAATACAACATACCAAAGCTTAGGAGATGTAGCCAAAGCAGTTCTAAAAGGGAAGTTTATGGCAATAACCACATTCATCAAGAAAAAGGACCTTAAACAACTTAATTTACATCTGAAGGAGCTGGAAAAAGAAGTATGGGAATTACAAAAACTAGAGTAGATATAAATAAAATAGAAAACAGGAAAATAATAGAAAGATCGACAAAACTAAAAGATGGTTTGTTGAAAAGATAAAGTTGACAAACCTTTACCTAGACTTACAAAAGAGAGAACCTAAATAAAATTATAAATGAAAGAGGACAGAACTGACAGCACAGAAATACAAAGGATAAGAAACTACTATGAACAATTATACTACATCAAACTGGACAACCGAGATGAACTGGATAAATTCCTAGAAACAAGTCTGAATCATGAAGAAATAGAAAATTTGAACAGACCAATTACTATAAAATTAAATAAGTAATCAAAAACCTCCCAACAAAGAAAAGTCCAAGATCAGATGGATTCGTGGGTGAATTTTATCAAACACTTAAAGAAGAATTAAGGCCAATCCTTCTCAAACACTTCCGAAAAACTGAAGAGGAGGGAACACTTCTTAACATTTTACAAAGCCAGCATTACCATGATACCAAAGCCAGACAAGGCCACTACAAAAAAATAAAACTACAGGCCAATATCCCTGATGAATATAGGTGCAAAAATTCTCAATATGATACTAGCAAGCTGAATTCAACTGCATATGAAACGGATCATATGCCATGATTCATCCCTGAGATGTAAGGATGGTTCAACAGATGAAAATCAATAAATGTGATTTATCACATTAATTTTAAAGATAAAAATGATACCATCATCTCAATAGATCCTGAAAAAGCACTTGAAAATTCAACACACATTCATGATAAAAATTCTTAACAAATTGGGCATAGAAAGAAAATATCTCTACACAAGAATAAAGGCCAAATATGAAAAGCCCACAGCTAATACAATACTTCATTGTGAAAGGTTGAAAGCTTTTCCTTTAATATCAGGACTGAGATATGGGTGCCCACTCTTACCATTATTCAACATAGTACTGGAAGTTTCAGCCACAGTAATCAGGAAAGAAAAACAAAAGGCATCAGAATTGGAAAGAAGTAAAACTGTCATTGGAGATGACATCATTTTATATATAGCAAATCCTAAATATGCCGCCAAAAAAATGTTAGAACTAATAAATGAATTCAATAAAGTAGCAGGATAGAAAACCAATATATAAATTCAGAAACTATTTCGACGTTCCAGTTTTGTTCTTGTTCAAAACACATAGAAAATGCAAAATAAACCTCACATCGTTTTATTTTTGGTATATATGGTTCCCTCAGTTTTTAAAAATAAGTTGAATGAAGACGAAACAGCTTAAAGTTACCCAAACTTGAGACTTTCAAAAGGATAAAAACTGTATTTCTGTAGTGACATAAGTCTTGAGAACACCAATTTAAAAAATCCCAACAAACATTTTTTATATTAACCTGTTATTAAAAACATGTATATAATTTAGATCTTGTATTAGATTAAATCAATTATTGTTCATGAGTAAAAGTTGAACCTAACGGTATATATATAATTATCTTTTATATAAATATAGTGACAAAAGGCAAGTTTAGTAGAAATTCCAAGTATTCTCAAATAAGTGTTCTCAAATTTATTAGGATCATACATAGCTATTAACTTTTATTAAGTTGTTAAAAGATAAAGCCTGCCATTTATATTCTCAATGACAAATTCAAGCAGCTGAAATTTTCATTTCTCAAATTCTCTCCTTGTATATTAGTATACTTTGCAAATAACAAAGAACTTGGGGTTTGGCACTAAAAGAACAGGGTCCTAAATGGTCCAGCACTTACTAGTGACTCCTACTGAGGCTCTCCGAGGCTTTGGCTTCCTCATCTACAAAGTGGACACACCAATTACACTGGACTGTTGTGATGCTTAAATGATATCATGAATATTAAATATTCTCAAGTGGTTTATAAATGTTAATGGTTAAAATCAGTGATAAAATATACTTAGGCAGTAACATGATTATTAAACAATTCTTAATTCTTAATAAAAGATCTGTAAGGCAATTTTTTTCCTCCAGATATTCTGCAAATTTAACATTTCACTTATCTTAAGACACATTTTTTTTCACACTTAACATACCTGAAATTGAAAGTTACTGTATAACAGCTCTTGGTCAGGTAGCAGTCATGACATATTTGTCATGTGTATATGTGCATCAAAGTGTGAAAAATGGGTATCGGCATTTTGAAAGAAAATTCTGGAGATAATAATGGACACTCGTTTAAGAAATGATACCTCATTAATGCTCTTGATAACAGAGAAAGATATCGTGTGGAAAAAATGGACATTGAGACTGTGAAAGTGAAATAGAAGAAAAGTGAAATAGAAAAAATGGACATTGAGACTGTGAAAGTGAAATAGAAGAGTTAGACTCTGAATGTGAAGAAGTTTTAAGAACATCTCAGCTAATTCATTTTGCTTATATATTTCTTTTTATGTATGTACAAGGGTGATATATGATTTTTTTAAAAAGAGCTTTCTATAAATATAAAAAATTCTCAAATGATGTTTTGTCATAGTTAAAATGGCATTTTTTTTCTTTCTTAGTAGCACATAAAACAATGGTATATTTTATAGATTGCATCTCAGCTTCAACGAAACACTTTTCTGCTCAAAACATTAAGTTGATTTTCCAAACTATTCTATTGTTCTTTTAGTGTCTTCCATTAAAATTCGATTTAAATAATTGAATCAATAAAAGTACAAGAATCAAGCCTAAAAACCAAGCCTTTGATATAATGACAGGAAAAAACATATGTCACTTGATAGAAGTGAAATATTAAACTAAAGCTGTGCTGTGGCTGATCTGGGATTGATTTCATTGGGTCTGAAATGGTAACTGATGCTTCAACACAAAAGGGGATTTCTGGCCTATTCTATCCAACATTTATTATAGAGTGCTAACTATATGTCAGAGAATTAGGCACTAGAGATAGCATGGAGAATAAAGGCAGACGTGATCCTTGCTTTCTTGGTGTTTAGTATCCAGTGAGGAAGACTGACGAATTATAAATTGTTATAAATACTGTGAAGAAACAACTGGGAAATGGAAATAAAAATGAACAGTACAGGGTACACAACTTCGGACAATAACAATGGGGACAGTGAACACTTACATAGTGTTACTATATGCCAGGCTCTGTACTACATGCTTTATATATTCTTTAATCTTCAAAACGACTATATAAAATAGATACTATTGTACCTATTTTATACACAGGGAAAATGAAGCTTCAAGAATTTAAATAATTTGCTCAAGGTCACATAGCAAATAAACAGGGAGTTGGGATGTAAACCCAGATAGTCTGGCTCGAGTCCTTGTTCTCATCCACTACAATACTAGGGACAAGCCTTTCTGACCAAGTGTCATTTGTTGACACCTGAATATAAGAAGGTAAAGAGTTGGTGAGAGAAATCATGTACAAAGCTCTAAAGTAGGAAAGGGCCCTTCAGTTGTAGGAAATGAAAGAAGGCCATCATCACTGGAATAGAGTTCATGAGAGCAAGAATGTTGGGGAGCTAGGGCTGCAGAAGGCCAGTGCTACTTCATGCAGGATCCTACAGGTCACAAGGAGCTGGAATTTTATCCTAAGTGCAGGTGGAACCATGGAAGATGGAACTGGGCAGTGACATGATCTGATTTATATTTTTAAATATCTTTCTGGCTGATGTGTGAAGAATGAATTTAAAAAGGGCCATTTATTTAACAAACATTAGAAAGTTTACAGTGCTTGTGGCAAGCACTATTCCAGATATTCAGCATACAGCCAAACACAACACAGAAAAGGTCCCCACTCTGAAGTACTCTTTAGGATGGTGAACACACACAGACACTACCCGCTCTGCAATATCAACTATTTCTCATACCATACTGGACATTTTCCATCAGTGTACAAATTCTAGTATTTCACATAAGAAACAAACATCAAACGAACAAAAATCTATCCTTTGACTTTTTATTCCCCTCTAGCTGTCATCCTATTTTTCTACTTCCTAACCCAGAAAAACTTCTTTAAAGAATGGTCTATAGTAACTTCACTTCCAGTTATCATTGCAATGCACTACAATCAAGTTCCTCTTTCTCCACACTAAAAGTGCTCATGTCAATGTCACCATATTACCATCTTTTAGTCAATGCTAACTTCTCTCTCCTTAGAAGGACTCACATTGTCAAGTAGTTCCTCTTTCTCTTCTGTGCTAACACTCTTTAGGTTTCCTATCTTGCTGGTCTGGCCTTCTCATTCTAATTAAGAGTCCACATAGCACCGAGATTGAAGGGCATGAACTTCTAGACATAGCTCTGAAAACAGATTGGTTCAGGAGTGCTCGAGGGATGAAGAAAGACAATGTTCCCCTTTCTCATTCAGGATAGAAAACTAATCAGTATTTCCAGTGGGATATGATGGTGGTTCAGACTAGAGTGTTAACAGTGGAGATGGGAAGAAATAGATGGATTTAATCTCTGTTTTAGAAGTAGAACAAATAGAATTTTGGGGTCATCAAATATAGGAATTGAGAGAAAGGTGAAATCAAGGTTTCTTCCTTGAGTAACCAGTAAAATTATGAAGTAATTTACTGAAGTCCTGGAAAGGAAGTTTTGCAATGGAATCAAGTTTAAGCTGTTAAAAAAAGAAAAAAAAAAAAAAAAGCTACTGAACATTACCTAAAAAAGTCACTGAGTTGTACAGAGAATCTCATTTGATGGCTTTCCACTGAAATTTACACCTGGGAGAGGTTATATGATTTACCCAAAGTCACAGGGATAATTTGGTGGAAGAACTGAAAATAGAACACAACTCTCAGAATTCTAAGAAGCCACAGATCAGGACCTGGCAAGATGACTACTCCTCGCAAGCTTGCCAAACCTCTATCACTTTAGTCCTTTCCCCTACCTAACCAATGCAATAAAAAATGTTGCAATAAGTTTTTGGGTTTACTAAATATGGTTAGGCAAATTAACTGCACATATTTCCTTAAGAAAATGAGGAAAGTAGACAGAGTATAAATATCAGTGTTAGCTTGTGAAAAGAGTAAAATCTATTGCAAAAGTTCATCAAAAACATTAACCTATTTATAAAATGTAAGGTATACATGAAATTCCCTCTCATGTAGTTTATATTTTAATTGGCAAGTTATCATTTAAATCATTTGGGATAATAGGTGTCCTAAGGCCGTACTAGAAAATTGCCAAATGAATTATATAGACTATATTTTAACTTTTAAAAATGTACTCTGGAGTAGTCCTTAACAAAAGATAAGGTTTGAGCTAAGCCACGAAGGACAAGAATTTTAAAAGTAGACAGGGAAAGGGATTAAAGAAATCTATAGAGTGTCCAAGAGGGTACTAGGCTGGGTTTGGGGGTAGAGAGTGGGAAGAGTGAGCTTTTTAGATTTGTTGTGCGCAGACATTCTCTTTGGTTTGACATTTGAGCTCAGACCTGAATGATACAGAGGAATGTGATGATGGGAGGAAAGAATATTCTAGGCAGAAAGAACAAGTACAAATAACCACTACATTGCCTGCCTGTATATTAGGCTCTGTAGATTGAATACATAGAGCTTAGTTCAGTGGTAAAAGAATGGACTATGAATTCCTAAACCCGAATTTAAATAATTCCGCAACTTCTTTCTGATCTCAGTTTCTCCATCAGCAATACTAATTACTGCAATTAGAACATGTGAAATACATAGAATATAGAAGTGTTTTGGAAACAGAAAATATACCAAAATTATAAAAATGAGTTCAAAAAGACAATGGAAAAGTTATATGATACTTACATACATTATGATCATTGTTGATACCTTATACTTTACATATCTATACATTTTCTCATTTCAATTTTTTTGTACGTTTTATCTGCCTTGCCAGATTGTAAACTCTCTGCAGGTGGTAAACTGATCTTAAATATGGCACCTGACACAGATTTTCAATGGTATTATCTAAATTGATATTGTCAATTCAGTAATTCATTTTACAGCCCTATGAAGATTTGTCTGTGTGTTCAAAATCCCATTTACCTTCTAAGGACTGGAGAGGGCTCAAGTTACCACGAAAAGCTAATGGAAACAAGTATAGATACAAACCCAATAGAATCCATCTTAAAGAGGATAGGAGTAATCCTCAGATAATTGTATCAATTACTGCTGCTAGCCTTGTTTGGCATTCTTTGGCAGCCAAAGGAAAAGGGAATCTGAATCCCACAGTGTAGCATTTAATCTACCATAAAGACAGGCATTTACAATCTGCAGAAATCAACTTCTCCCTAGACCAAAAGCAGAAAGAGACTTTAATCACGAGGACTTTCATATAAGTCACTTATATAGGCTACATGGAACAACTGTGGAAATGAAGACATCAATATGTACCTTCATAAAGTTTAAGAAAATAACTGAGCAAAGGCACAGAGTAACTCTGAAGGACTGCTTAAGTTATTTAACTTGGTTTTGCTGCTTTTAAAGCAAGGACCTCTGATGTGGTGGAACCACTGGTGCCTCAACAATAGAATCCTCAGTATTCTCCCTAGGGCTCTGGTCCAGGCTTGGCAATCACAAAACAACACCTGGGTCACTTGATGGCTGTAACAGGGGTCAGCATTAGCCCAGCTGCTCGATGGCAGCCTAGGATTCAGGCGGGGCGGGTGCCTGAATCCTAGGCTGCCCCAGCCTCCGAAGGGGGGTTTCAGGGTGGGTGGCTGCTTAGGGTAGGAAGTGTCCTAGGTGAGCAGGGGCTCCAACCCAAGGGGCTGGGGGTAGGGAGTTAGATGGCAACTCAGGGCCACCGTGCAGGGAGCACCATGAAGACCCCTCCCGGCCGCGGAAACCTCTCCTGGCCCAGAATATGAAGGGGCAGCAGAAGATGCTGAAGCCAAGGGAATAATCTTCTGTGGGTCATAGGTGCCGATCCTTGTCCCCAGAAATAAGGCGCTATCATCCCACTACTCCCACAGACCCCAGAGATTACCCACCTGCAACTGCAGTCTCGGAAGTCTCCACCCCAGTCTCTCAGCCTCCAGAAGACTGATTGCGATTGGCCTGCACCACTGTCCCGTTAGCACTTCTCTAAGTGCGAGTGGCGTAACTATCCGGCTCTAGGCCTTGGTCCCTCCCTTCGCTCGCCTCCGAAGCCCCGCCCCGCATGACGTCACACGTTGCCGCAGAGCGCAGAGGCGGGTCTCTGCCACCGCCCGCAGCGGCTTTTTCCTAGAGCAGGAGGCGGCGGAGTTGGGGCGGGGAAGTGAAAGCTCTCGGTGGGCATCGGGCCCTTGGACGTAATGCGACGCCCCGCCCCCTCCGCACAGGCGCAGGGAAGAAGGGGGTGGGGTCACGTTAGTGTCCGCGCCATCAGGCCCTAGGTGTCGGCGAGTTACCTTCTTAGTGCATGGTTTTACCCGCCAAGAGATTCTGCTTGGTGCCAGCAATGGAGGGTGTGCGCTGGGCCTTTTCCTGCGGCACTTGGCTGCCGAGCCGAGCCGAATGGCTGCTGGCGGTGCGGTCGATCCAGCCCGAGGAGAAGGAGCGTATTGGCCAGTTCGTCTTTGCCCGGGACGCTAAGGCAGCCATGGTACTACAGGTCTTTGGTATTTTGAGCCGAGGAAACAGATGTTGGGGGAGGTGGGGTGAGCCATGGAGAACCACCCCACCCTCCCTTACTAGCGTTGACGCCCGCGTTCTAGCTCACTTGTGGGCTTCTGCGAGTTAGTGGTTGGCGCTGCCAAATCTGTGCGCACGGCCCGGTCTCGAGGGCCTTTGTAGTCGCTTAGGAGGCCTCGATCTCTGTAAAACTTAGCCCCTCCCCTGTCGTAATTGAAAGTAGAAACCCTGTTAAACCATAAAATAGGTGGGATTTTTTCCTCGTAATGCATATTTTTACATTTTTATTTGTTATCAAATATTATTTTTTTCTTGGCATGGGCCCATATCACATCCTTAGTCTGCCCATTAAATATCCCACCACTCTTCCAAGGGCACTTTGCACGTGGTAGGCCGCCCAAAATATTGACGGTATTACTTCGTTTGTCTTCACACACCCAGGAACGAAGAGGCCTAGTCCAGCTTCCTTTTACCAGTGAAATGGAAGCCCAAGGAGGGTTTAGTCTCAGGCATATAGCTTGGGAAACAGTATTTTAAATCGAAATGCTTATTTTAGTTATGCATTTTTAAGCACAAATGGGAATTTGGATTTCAAAATTCTATATAGTGCAGTTTGAAGCAGCCAGTAATTACCATCATCATTGCATTTCTTGACAGTCATTTCTTGAAATTGTCCCTATGTCGCAACACGTTTTCATTTGAAATGTAGACTAATTGGTAGTTTTTGAAGGTATGTTGGTGAATATTTTTTGTACTTTTTTATAAATTGTAAGAAATTATGATGTTGAAAGTGTTAGAGTTTCTATAAGTCAGTGTTAGAGTTGAAAATAAACTTGAAAGGTATTTTACAGAATATTATATACTTTGTCATCTTATACCCTTGAACATTTTTGTGTGATTTCGGTAATTTCTTAATTTATTAGGTGGAGGTGGGAGAGAGTGGATGGGGTATATGTAAAAAAAGGTAGGTCATGCATAGCTAATGGTTGAAACTGGATGGTGAGTATATAGGATCTAGAAATACTTGCACATATGCATAAAGATCTAGGTACACCAGGTTTGCTCACTGGAGAATTTTGTAATAGCAAAAACTTGAGCCAGCCTGAAATGTCCAGTAATGGACAAATCAAGTTGTAGTTCCTTCATAACTATGAAAATACTATACTACAGTTAAAAGTGCACAGGCCAGATTGTTAACGTACACACATGAAATACTCCCCTACTCAAGTTAAAAAGGTTATACGTGGTAGAATACTGCATGTGTTAAGGTCTCATATATAAGGTCATGTAGACAGCACAAAAGCTTATGCAAATGAACATGTATTTAGCTACTTAGAAAAAAGCCTGAAAGAATGCCTACTAGTTAACATTGGTTACCTCTTGAGGGGAGGGAATTACTAAGGAGAAACTTTAACTTTTTCTTTTATCCTCCTTGCATTGCTTAAATCTTAATGCAGTTTATTTAATTCTTACATACTTTTTTAAATGAATATTTTAGAAACCACAAAAATAGACTTTTCTTTGTGTGTTACAGGCAGTGTACCTATACATACCAAACATTTTATTTACTTAACAGGCTGGTCGTCTGATGATAAGGAAATTAGTTGCAGAGAAGTTGCATATCCCTTGGAATAATATTCGTTTGCAAAGAACTGCAAAAGGAAAGCCAGTTCTTGCAAAAGACTCATTGAATCCTTACCCCAATTTCAACTTTAACATCTCTCATCAAGGGGACTATGCTGTA
>NW_006432669.1:11846906-11852639 GCF_000325575.1 Pteropus alecto
TGAGCTACAATGGGATTGATATAATGAAGACTAGTTTTCCAGGTAATGCTGAATTTTTGTTGTACGGAATAAGGTATCTTGTCTCAGTTCTTACCTACTGAGTAATCTCAGGTCAGGAGATGTAGATATTTAAGTTTAAAAAAAATGCACTCAACACATTCAAAGAGAGTGTATTTGAGAGAGCATATTTCTGAGAAGGGTATATTTCTTTGAACATTAACAGACTTCTACATAAAGGATAGATTCTCCGTTATTAGGGAGTCATAATGCTTTGCCTAGAGGCAAAGTGAAAATGTAAAAATTGTCTTTTTGATTTATGCCTTAGCTTGTTAAATAAGACTTACTTTGAAACTATTTTTGAAGACTTAAATTTCATAAAAAATAGTTTTTAATAGCTTAATTTGTCTTAAGTAATAGATGTTAAATTGGACTTGAGTCAGTTTTGAGTAGCATTCTATTCAAAACAATTATATTGTAAGAACTTTGTTTCACTTAAGTATTTCTCAGAATCATCATTAAGTTGTTGATTTGTTTAAAAAATAATCTCGATAAAGTATATTGTTAGAAAGAGATAACATGTATTTGTGCTATATCTAAATACAGCTCTTTGTAATACATTTATATAAGTAAACATGAAGAGCAAGCAATTAAAATATTTAAGTTGCTTATATTTTGCCTCAGAAATTTGTAATTGGTGGCTGTAGGAACTGCTACCACTGTGAGGTTGAGTATGCCCAGGCAATTTTACTAGAACACAGGTCCTCTTAACTATAATATTCATCATCACTAACAATTTAGTGAGCACTTACTGTGTGCCAGAGCATTTTAGTAAGTGCTTTACATACTCCAATTTAATCGTCCCAACCACCCTAAAATGAATATAGTATTATTTTTTATGAAAAGGTATATAACAGGCCAAGAGGAAAGCTGTTAATAAGAGAAACATCTTCCTAATTTCGTAGTGCAATTTCCTAATATCCACATTATCTCAGCCTCAGGATCTTTGCTATGTTTCCCTGAGTCTGGAAGATATGTATTAACTTTATCTCCCACCCCCATTACTGCTTTGATAACTTATTTACTGGTTACCTTTCACCTCAGTTTAATTATTTGTCAGGATGATCGTCTTATTTATCAGGATAATGTCTTTCCCCTGGTCCTTATAAGCGACACGAGAGCGGAAACGATGTTAGCTATATCTGAGTTTGGTCACTATCACATCTCAGCACTTTACATAGGTCATAATAATGCTCAATGAGTATTTGTCAAATGAATAAATACTCTGCTGCTGCTATAGTAAGGCTTCATAGCATGGCTGTGAATTTCATCTCATGGTATCTTTACCTTGAATCTTCCTGTGGCTACTTTTTCTCTGACTTGCTCATAAACCTTTCTGTTACAACCCTAGTCTTTGCTCAGGAGGTTCTACTAGCAATAACGGGTTCTTGACCTAATCCCTGGATAAACATCAAGTAATTTTGTTAACTTCCTGAAATTGTTTTATTTTGTGTGTACATGTGCCTATTTCTCAGGCAAGAATCTGGTTTTCGGCATGGTCATAGAAGGCTTATTCTGAAAGAACCACTGGTGTAGAGGGTTAGAGTGAGCATGGGAACCAGGCCATAAGCTTTCATAGTTTACTGTCCTTATATGAACCTTTTCTAAAATCAGAAATTATCAGAGAGGCCATTGTTATTTAGAATGCTATCAGCATAATTATACAATAATGGTTGGCTCATCAGGTTGATACCTGTCTGGATATTATGTGAGACGCAGATTTTACCACCAGTTGTCTTGACGGACAATGTTGGCTTTGGTCAGTACTGGATAAACAACTAATTACTAATTGAAACTTAATAAATGATAGCATAATTGAGCATTAACTGTAGATTCAGTTTCCTGTTAATTGTATTTTATTAAGATATCTGCGCGCCCCCCTACCCCCTTCGACATTTATTAATCTTATTTGACTAATCACAGTGTCCAGACCTTTTCCTATTCTTTGGCTGGTGCATTGCCAAAAAGCTACAATGTTCAGTAGAACACAGGGCAAGAGATCATTTCTAGTTGTCACTGGTATTGTTATTGTGTCACTTACTTCTGAGGTACGAATGGACACAGCGTTTCTGAAGGTGGGAAGTAGACCCTGGTTTACTTCACTGGAGATTCATTCAAATTGCTCTGCTTATCAGAATAAGTGGGGAGATTGAGCAAGAGTTGCTAAATGATGGAGGATAAAACGATGGACAGCAACAAGGGAAATGTTGTACTTTGTACTGGACATTGTTATTAGATTGTCAGCTCTCAAGATTGAGTCAGTCTTTGGTGGCATCATTAGTATATTGAAAGCCTCAGTGCCATTACTCCCATTTTGTCTGCAGATAAACATATAGGAACTTGTGGCATCTTTCCTTCTTGTCATATTAGCCATTTCTGCTAGGTGGAAATCATTTCCCTCCCTCTCCCAGTTCTCCTATTGCAACTGTGGCTGCTGTATTAATGGATCTATGAAGCTGTGGGTTTCTTCTTTTAGCCTGATGCCCACTATTAAGGAGATGATTGCAACCACCACTTTATTCTTTGCATAATGCAGAAAGTCACCTTACACAAAATTAACTGATACATAGTTGGCACTCAGTAAATATTTGTTAAAAGAATGTCTAGATTAGAGGGATAAGATATTGGGGACCCTAGTATAAATAAACTGCTAGTGCATTACATTTCTAACCCTGGAGGGAAAAGTGGTTTGTAGGTCATCATAATTTGCTGCACCCAGTTGAGAAATTTTGGTTGTTTTTTATTTTTTCTAATTTTTATCTACCATTTATCATTATTTATATATCATAAGAGCATAGCTGTAAGAACTGTTCAGTTTGTTTTCTTCCCATATTTACAAAATAAGGCAAGACAGATACAGTATAAAAATCATTTAAATTTGGGAAAAGACCAAAAAAAATTTTCCCCATGATTATACCTTTTTAACTTTATAAATTTTTCTGAATGTTAATTGGCAGCACAAAATGACTCAACATTTTGAGATTTAATACCAGCTTAATAGTTTAAAATGACCAGTATTGTAGAACCGTTTTCTAAAACAACTGTTATGTAATTTAAGTACAGTATGTATAAAGCAAGTGGTGGTATTATGTTATAGCTAGGAAAGTCTTTAGGCCTGTTTCTTGCTTCCTTCCATCCTACCATCACCTGTACTATTTTCATGGCTTCCTAATTGGTTTCTCCTTTTTACTTTTGTCCACACCCAGTTAATACATTCTCTGTACAGAGTTGGAGTGGTCTTTAAACAAACTTATGGCAGTTTTCTTAAAACTCCTCGGTTGGTTCATAATAATATCCAGTCCCTTTAACATGACCCTTTTGTTTTGTTCTCATTTATCTCTCAACTTGCATTTCTGGCTGCTCCCTTTGCTCACTGTTTTCTGTCTACACGACATCTTCTATGATCTTGAATGTAGCGGACTTTCATGTCCAGAGTCATTGCAAAAAATGCTGATACCTATGCTGTTCTCACTACTTTTTCCTTGGGTACCTAAGACTGGAAGGGTAAGTAGCCAGTGTCTCCTCAGCAAGGACTGTTCTTCCTTATTAGGTAAGTCCAGGAACCATGTTGTTTTGTTTTTGCCATGGTATACCTAGTACCTAACAACGTCTAGCAATAGCATGTGCTCAATAAATATTGAATGTACAAATGATAGTTAGTATCACTTTCACTTAACATGCTACATTTGTTTAAATGAAAATATGGGGACACAACTACAATGAAAAATGTTTTTTAAATCAGATGCTAGTTAGAATATAAACTGTTCTCATCAGTGAGTTATGATTAAAAATAGTTCTTCTTTGGAGTCTTCTTCTTTACTCTATTTATCTCTCTAGCCTTTTCTCTCTTCCATTTTTATCTCCCTCAGATTCAGTTTTCAGCTTTGTTGCTGCTGCAGTCTGTTCCACCATCATTTCTATCTAGGCTGATCTACATTCTTCTAGATCTGCATTTTGCAGGATGTGCTTAAGTAAAGCATTTTTTTAAAACTTGGAGATTCAGAGCCTGTAAATAGCTTAAATAAGTCACACTTCCCTTTGTACTTTGAACTCCTTACTGAAAAACCAGATTACCAGCAGGTTTTTCAGGTATTCCCGCTTCCCAGTTACTGGATAGGTCTTTTCTACTGTACAGGGCATTTGAGTGGAGTCACAATGTAGAACTAGTAATTACTGAGCGACTCCTATGTGTGTGACACTGTGTTAAATGTCTTCTATGCATTAAAAATTTCATTCACTTAACCCTAAGATGTAAGTACAGTTGATCTTGGAACAACTCGGGCACTGATCTCCCATGCAGTCGAAAATCATGTATAACTTTTGACTTCCCAAAAACTTAACTGCAGTCATCCCTTGCAGGGCATTGATTCCAGGACCCCCTACAGATACTAAAGTCTGCACATGGTCATTTCCCTTATATCAAGTGGTGTAGAACACTGCATACAGTTGGCCCTTTTTGTCTACACATCTCCAGCCTTGGATTGAAAATATTGTTTTTAGTGTGCACTTGGTTGACTCCACAGTTGTGAAACCCGGGGATATGGAGGACTGACTGTATTTATCTACATATAAATCTACATATAAGTGGACCCGTGCAGTTCAAACCTGTGTTGTTCAAAAGCCAACTGTACTATAATTATTTTATAGACTAGATTAAGACACTTGCCGAAGACGATTCAGTTAAACAGGAGATCATGGATTTGAACCCATACTACAAAACCCATATATTTAGGCACTGTACTCTACAATATATGGCCTCTCAATGTTAGATTTTATTGATAACCTGTTTAAGGATTTGCAAGTACAAAAATCTGAAAAAATCTATGGAACTAGGGTAAATGTAGTTAAAGTTTTCATGGAAAAACGTATCTAAGATGAGTATGAAAAATATAGTGAGAGGCAACTCGCCTTGCCATTTTTTAAAACTTATATTAAATTTTATAAGCAAAAGAACAGACAGCTAGGAGAGTTAAGAGTCTAGTATTTATATTATCTTTTGAATTTGGTTATATTTTTTGCTATATTGGAATTTTATTTTGTATTTAATTAAATATACCTATCTTTTTCTTGATAATTCTGAATTCTGTCTTGTTTGAAAAGAAAATTGATAAAAGATTTACTCCTACTTCTAGGTTATGGAGTCTCCTAGATTTTGTTCTAAAATTGTCATTTTTTTAACATTTAAATCTTGAATTTCTCTAGAATTTTTTGTGTATGTGAATGTAGTATGTTTTACATCCTGATGGCTAAATAATTCTACCACCACCAGAGTTGGGTAGATTAGGAATAACCATGTAAAATGCATGGAATTATTAAAAGTGCTTGATAAATGTCAGCTCTAAGGTGGTTGTGGTAGTTGTTATTCTTATATGTATAGAATGTTGTGTCAAGAATGGTGGTCAGGATATTAAAATCAGCAAGGATGCTTATTAAAAGTGTAGATTCCTTGAAACCACCCCAGACCTACTGAGCCAGAATTTCTTAGATACAACCAAGGATTCTATATTTAAACAATTTTCTAGGTTATTGTTAGACATATTAATATTTGAGAAGCACTTTATTAAATGTAATTTACAGAGCCAACAAAGAAGAAGGTTGTAGCCCACTTTTTTTATGAGTGAAATAATCAGAAAGCCGCCATTAGATCCTTGTCTCACACTACACAACATAATTAGA
>NW_006432669.1:11853585-11877236 GCF_000325575.1 Pteropus alecto
TTAGTTTCTGCCTTCATCTTCACATGGTCTTTTCCCCTATATTCTCTTTGTGGGTCTAAAAGTTTTTTTCTTAAAAGGACACCAGTCTTTGGATAATAGGGGCCACCCTAATCCAACATGACCTCAATTTGATTATATTTCTTGCAAAGACTGTTTCCAGAGTATGTCACATTTTGAGGTTCTGGGTGGGCATGAACTTGAGACACTGTTTAATCCAGTATAGTCCATCCTCTGTGCCCCCAAATTACATTCATCTCTCATACAAAATCAGTTTACCTCACCCCAGCATTCTTAATGTTCCAGCATTAACTTTAAATCCAAAGTCATCTAAATATCAACTCAAAAAGTTCCTAATCTCACCATTTGATTCATCTAAATCAGATATGGGTGAGACTGTGTATAATCCCTTATGGGGAAAGATTTCCATCAATGAACCTGTAAAACTATTGAACAGTCATCTGCATCTAAAATACAGTGATGGACCTGGCATGGAATAATAGATATTCCCCTTTGAGGGGGAAGTTGAAAGAAAAAAGGCATCATGGGTCCCTAGCAAGTTGGAAGCCTAGCAGAGCAAATTACATGAGGTTTCAAGGCCTGAGGCTCCCTGCTGTCTTCTGGTCCCTCAGGGTGGCCCCACCCTTTGCCCCTCTAGTCTGCTTTTGGAGTCCTTCCCTTTACTTGAAGGATGACACAGTTGCAGCCAAGTAGCCCTAGCTCTGTAGGCCATTTTCTTGCCTGTGTATGTTGATACATGTAGTTTTTGATAAATGGACATTTAAATAAACATTGAGAGTAGCTGCAGTTCAGGACTGCCTAAGTAGAGACTTTCAAGCCTAGGTCGACATTTCAATCCAATGCTTTTTCTGCTGTAAATCACTTGTGCTGAGGGCTCAAAGAGCTCCTTTGTCAGTAATGTACTACAGGCTTTGTGCATATGGTTTATGGAACCTATATTAGTTCAGACATTTATGTTCTAGGTTTGTACCTGGATAAATTCCTGGTCATAGCTGATAAATCCAGCATTATCGTGTACATATTCAAATTTTAGAAGACTGTCACTTCCCATGCAAGCGAGATTATATGTAATCCAGTACTTAAAAAATGAAACTCCTAGAATTTCTAATATGATTTATTCAAAGCTAAATTTCATTACTTCAAAGCACACAGATGGACATTACTCAACTCTCCTCTGAAATAACCGGTCCCTCTTCTTTAAGAAAACTGGTAAACTTTAACTGAAATACTCTTTATATCGGTGACCTTGTTTTGGAGAGAGATGGATATATAGATGAGCTTTCAGGTTCTAGTACCAGTAGGATTTTTTTTCCCATGGACTTGAAATAGCAGCTAAGGGTGTTGGCTATAAATTATTTTGTCGTAGGTTACTAAAGTATGTTTAATAAGCTTCCTCATTGCTCTGTGACTTTAATTAGTTGATATTGCTGCAGAACACTTAATTTAGGATGTAACACTGCTTTCCCCAAAGATTAAGCTTTAAGGTGGAAGATCTGGTTTTTTAAAACTTGGTTAGTAGTTCTATGTAAATTTTGCTTCATTTTATCATACTTTGTGTATACCTCAGTTCTTACCTGTGCAGTAGAATGATTAAAGTGAAGATTGTACCAGACATGAGTGAATATGTGATGGTATTAGGAGGCTTTACCAACTTACGTCTCTGATAATTGTGCTGTCTTCTGATAGTTTCAGAGATAAATGTGCTATTCTGGTATTTCCAACTGTTTTTTGGTTTTTCTTTTTAATTTCAATTTCCTTGATAGTACTTGAGTACTCACCCTGTGTATTTCCACCATAATGCCACAGTGTGGCGCTTTTGTGCTTTGGCAGAATATTTACAAAATCATCTTTTTCTGTTGCTGTCAAACCTCTTGTGGAATAGATAAGATGCTCTCAAAAGTATGTGAAAACATGCACATCAGGTAGTTTTAGCTGCACATAATCAATTATATGATTGCTTTCTAGTGATTGTGCTAGATTGCTTTTTATGTTAATCAGTTTGTTTTTTATTAGCATGCATATTTAAATTTTTTTTCCTTGATTGCCTCATCGTATTTAGTTAAAAATCAGAGGGCTTCTTGAAGGTTATGAAATTATAACTTGAAACCAGCAAATAAAATGACACTATAGATTACAAAAAGCGCATCTTTTTAAATTTTAGGCTTTTTGGTTGGTATTCTGTTAAACTACAGTTCCACTCAAAATTTATAATGCTGTCTTCAACATCCAAGATATTATTTTTCTTATTATTATTATTTCCACTGTTAGTGCCAGAATCTGTTCAAGAGGAAACAGTTCATGATTTAGGTAGATACAGTTCTCTCAGTATTTAAAATCTTCAGATTTACTTACATCACTTTTACAAGTTTGCTTGCTTTACTTTCTTTAGTATGTAATTTGTTAAGCCAGTATGTACTAGTGATGCTTGTGTTTTAACAAGACTGTTTTTATTAAGAGCTTTAAGGAAAGTGTAGAAGAATAAGCACTATACTCTCAAAGGGGTTCATGGCCTCAAAGGGTAAGAATCCCTTGCCCTGAGACTCCTAAGATCACAGTTTAATATTTCAGCGACGTTCCATGAAATGACTAGAACTTTGCTGGGTTACTTTTAGGAAATAATTTTTTATTTTAATATGAACAAATAAAAACAATAGACATTAATTGAATTCATAAAATGGATTGTAAAGTTATTCTTAAGAAAAGGACTAAGGAGTATAGTTAGATGAATTACATGAGTCTAATGAACTTGAAAATAAATGAGGATCTTTTTCTTGAATTAAAGGACCACATGTTATTGTAAGGCCTTTAGAAATATTTCCTGGCTAAACAAGAGGAGACTGTTTTGACTGTTTTGAAGTCGGGATGTTGGGGCAATCTTAATTTTGAGAGAGAACTGGCTATTAATATTTTCTGCCCTTGAGATAACTATGGGAAAAGTACTTGGTTACTGTAGGAGAAACTGTAAACTCTCTATGAAGATAAGGACCATGTCTGTTTTCTCATCATGATATTTCCAACATCTAGCACTTGGATGTTTTTAATGTGAATAATCATAATAGGATTTCTAATTGTTTAATCCTCGTAGTGTGAGTTAGTAATTCAATGCCAGTAAAGCATTAAATAGAGGGATTTGACATCTTTTTTTTTAACCCAGACATACTATATTGGCACTTGTCCTTTTTTTAGAGTTGTAGTCAACCAGTTAAGAATGTCAGATTTTGGAGGTGGATATTTTAGAAATGGGAGTTGGAGTTAGAGTAGACAGATTGTTAATAGAATCTGCAGAGGGACTACCTTCAAGAGGTTTTCTGGAAAATAATGAGGCAGAAGAAAACTTAGGAAGTAACTTACAAGTAATAGTTAACATTCGTTTATTCATATAGTAAACATGTGGTTCACCTACCTTGGGCCAGGCTTTCTGATAGACCACTTAGGCTGTGAGTGTGTAAGGGCAAGAAACGTGACCCATTTGTTTTAATCATTAGTTCAGTACGTATTTGTGTAATATTTGTACATATTCTGCATATTTGCAGAATAAATAAATGAACAATGATAGAAAGTTCTTGCCTAATTGTAAAGGTCAATAAACACATAATTCTAATATTTAAAAAAAATATATAATATGAAAGTCGTATGTTTTCATTTGTCTTAACCCTTAACTCTGGGAGTCAGATTCTTTGATTCTTTTATTTGTCATTTATTTTTAGAATGCTATGTGATATTCTGTCATCTATGAAACAACTAGGGATATACTTCAGATTTTTAAAAAAATAAGCCTATTTCGTAGCATCCCCAAAATAATAGAAATTAAAATATTTTATTTGGAGAAGTCAAATTAGAAAACATGTTAAAACAATTATTTTGAAGAAAATAAGTGTATATTTTCCAATCATGATGTTAACTTAGAATAAAAAAACAGTTCTTAGCTTTCTACCTATTTCCAAAAAACTTATAGTAAAGAAATTGTTCTCTTTTTGTACTGTTATATAACAATGTAAAATATTAAACCTCAGGATAGTATTACTTTATTTTAAGAGTTCTTACATGGCTTTCTGATATTCTATCATGTATAGGAAGTTTCCTTCTAACTAGAATTTAAACATGTTTGGCTTTTAAATTTTATCAAAATTTTTGGGGGTTGTCTATTGATATAACCATATGGTTTTTCTCCTTAATTATTTAGTAATTCATGGATTTTCACTGTTTCTATTAACCTAACCTTTTTCTGGGCTAAACCCTGCTTGCCATTGTGTGTTATTCTTTTAATTCCCAGTTTACTTTGTCACTATTCAGAAGTAAGGTTGGCTTATAGTTTTCTTTTCTGCGCTATTTTTAACAGATTTACTAATAGAACTGCAATTTTTAATTCTGTTTCCTCAATTGACAGGTCGTGGTTCGATTTCAGAATTCTTTCATATTATGAAAAGAAAGTTTACCAACAAAGAATGGGAAACAATCAGAAGCTTTAAGGATGAATGGACTCAGCTGGATATGTTTTATAGGAATTGGGTATAATTTCTTTCACATTTTGAGAGTAAATGTTTGATGGTTTCATTATCTTTGCTAAAAATAGAAAAATTTTTTGGTTACCTGGTAGTTCATCCAGTGTTGAAGTACATGTCATGACTTGGGAACTTCATGATTTTTTGGTTTACCTTATTACATTATAATGACATTTAAAAATTTTTAACATACATTTAACGCTCAATTACAAGGTATTTTTGAAGCTAAAGCAAGACATCTGTTTATTACTCTTTATAATGTTTAATGTTTTCTATCTTTAAGGAGCTTAAACACATGAAGTCTTATTTAACAAACACAGAAAATTTACTGTATGCCAAAAGATATGACTGTAAGCCCTTTATAAGTTGGCTAATTTAATGATCATAACAGCCCTATGAAGAAAGTACTATTGTAACAAACACATGAGAAAATAGAGGTACAGGGAGCTTAAATGATTTGCCTTAAGATCCACAGCTGGTTTGTCTTCATGCTACTATCAGAGTGAAAAAATAGCTTATAACCATAATGTAGTGTAGAGTTTAAAATCCAGATGTGTTGGGCCTGTAGATTTTACGAAAATTCTTATTTATTAAAAGCTTTAAGAGAAAATGTTTCTTTGTATCTTAGGCGCTGAAAGAAAGCTTCATAAAAGCCATAGGTGTTGGACTAGGATTTGAATTGCAAAGGCTTGAATTTGATATCTCTCCATTAAACCTGGATATAGGCCAGGTTTATAAAGAAACACGTTTGTTTCTGGATGGAGAAGAGGAAAAAGAATGGGCATTTGAGGTAAGAAACATATCAGAATTGCTGTAACTGTAAGAATTTCCTTATTTTGTACATGTATGTGAGATTAATTTGGAGCGGCAAGACACAGCTGGAATCCAGTCCTGGTGCTCTGAATGTGAAGTCACAGATACTCTGAGAACATAACATTTAAGCTGATACTTAATAAATAAGTCCTAGTGAGTTAACTAAAATGGAAAGGGAAAAGAGGCCCTGGAATAGGAAGATCTTTTGTGTATAAACAACCAAAAGAAACTGTTTGGGCTCTATCGTGATGAGGAGATTTAGGGTTGACTGGTAAGATCATGCAGACCGGTTATGGGCGGGGTTAAAGATTTTAGTCTCTTTCAGTCTTTGGTTTCTGTCACTAGCAATTCTTGGTTGCTAGTGAGAGAAAGCCAACATAAACAGATTTAAGCCACATTGCCATTATTATAGGTTATTAGAGTGTTTCATGTTACTGGGCCTCAAAATTAACTAGAATTAGGGACTGGAAACTCAGAACTTTTTAATATTTTACTTTTGCCTTTCTGTATGCCCTGGCTTTGGTTTTCTCCCATCCCCTTTCTCATTCTATACACCAGCTTTTTTAACTTCTGTGGTCTGTGTGGCAGGAAACATGGCTCCCACATGTGTACAGTATAAAAACCCACAGAGGTTGGTGAACTCCCTTTCTGTTCCAGGTCCTAAAGTCCTGGGGAAAAGACTCCCCGGCCTAGCTTGCATCAGGTGCTTATCTCCTGAGCAATCATTGTAGCCAAGGAAGTGCTTTTCTTTGCTCGATTCAGCTTTTGTCAGGTGCCCAGAGCCCGGCAAATGGGTTGTATAATAATGTGGTTATTCCTCAGTTATCACCTGAATTGTGTGCAGAGAAGGTCAATCCTCCGAATAAAGAATTAATGATGAATGGATAAAATATGAGGTGTTCACTAATTTTCTCAAAAGAATTTCACAGGTGTTAAGTAGAGAGTGATAAGATCAGATTTGTATTTAAGACCAAGTCCTGTCTGTGATGGTATGTGGAAGTTAAGGAATTGAGGTGTCAAAGATGTTATGTCTGTTCAGTGACTTACAGGACCATCAATTGAGAAACTGAATATTAGAGAAGAAGTGGTATTTAAGTTTGAGATGCCATAGACACATCCAAGTGAAAGTGTCAAGTAGGTGAATAGAATGAAGGGCTGGGCCAGAGGGGAAAAACTCATAATCGTTAACATGTGCATGGTAGTTGAAGCCATGGGATTTAAAGTTGCAGTTGTGAGATTACCTAAATTAGAAGAAATACCCTAGAACAAAGTCCTGAGAATGCTAACATTTAAAGGTGGATTGGAGGAGACCAAGAAAGAATGACCAAAATAATTAGAAGTAAAATAAGACAATAGTGTTAGGGGATCTAAGAGGAGAAAGTATTTTGAGAGAGCTGTGTCATAACTGCTAACATACTAAATAACGTAGGGAGTCTGTCAATTAAAGAGTGAATTATATTTAGGATACTATATTTTAAAAGAGTACAGCTTTTTAAATTATAACCAAAATTATTGTAAATTGCTTTAATACGTAAAGGGGTAAATTTCAGCCATTTCACTCGTGGGGAATCCTATATTGTTAACAGTGCCAGATGGAGTAGGCCTTGTAGCAGGGTGAGGAGGGAAGAGTCAGTGATTGGGCCAGCTGTGCTTCACCTTTCTGGGTTGCAAAGTTGTCTGAGTTCCTGAGGACCAAATAGATGCTATGGAAACTGGTAGCCACTAGGCTTAAAGTGTCTTGAAAGGACTTTACTCAAAAGGAACTCCAAAAGAAAGAGGTAGTGAGCACTCCACTGTGTATTATTTGCCAAGGGCAGGAATTAAAAGTCAGGCAATGGTACAGAACTAAAGAACGAACTAATTCTTAATGTGATAATTCTACAGATGCCACCACCCCATAAGATAAGCCAGCATTTAGATACTTGATATGACCCAGAGTTCTAAAACTCCAAGTCAACAATAGCACTGGTCATTAGTTGGCTCTTTTCCTCCAATTTTGTTCCACTCTGCCACCTACCTCTGGGAAACTAGAATGGAAGAAGAATAAGAATAGAAGAGCAAGATGAGGCCAATGTGGAGATTGTGCATTTGTTTTAGGATTGAAATGGGTTTTTCTTTAAGCTGAATGTGACTGAAGAGTTATGGTGTTTGCCTAAAGGCTTGTTTAGGAGCTGGGAAGTGAGATCCATCAGGGCAACATTTGAAGGTGGCTATAGAAGAATAAGTAAATTCTTTACTAAATGTCTCTGAGTGTTTTGTTCATTGTACTAGTTACAAAAATAAGAAAATCATCTATGTTAGGTGCGTATATTTAAGTGTAGATGGTTTATTACACTGTAAACAGGCCTGGTGGGGAGAGTGAATTTAACAGAATGAGTCTGGTGGAGTGGGCAGCCAGACACCAGGGGTTGAAGGGGGCGATGATGAATGTAGAGCCAAGGGAGGCATACTTGGAGTCGAGCACAGATGGGAGGTTCCTGTCAGGGCATCTCCAGAATACCCCACAAGTTAAGAACCAGCCTTTGGGCATGGAGTTGAGGAAGAACTGCGATTTCAGTGTGTAACTGTGGCATGAATGATCTTCACTGCCCTTTCTTTCCTCCCTTCCCATTTTCACTTGTACACACTGAATTTACCTACTCTAGAACTAGAGGCAGCCTAGTGAGCAGAGGGGATCTGGAGTTAGGAAGAGAAATGAAATCAATCCTTTTCCCTATTGGAGGCTTCCAAACCTGAATTAGGTTTGAGCTGGGTTGGTGAGAGGAAGAAGTACTTTTTGAGGTGAGAGTAAAACTGTGGATCAAACAGGACAAGGTATCTCTATCCAGAGTAACTAAGTTGAGAGTGATTCAGAAGTGACTAACAGTACCATTTTATGAGATCTGTTCAAGATTTCATCCAGAGAAAGAGAAAAATGAGTTGTTAGAACTTGTTTAAAGGGAAAGGACAAGAGAATTCCCCCACTGTGGATTCTAGCTCCTTTAGTAAACTGAAAACAAGGTGTACGAAGAAGGTTGAGTCTTTCTCTACTTTTTACGTGTAACTCCGGATGAAGAACTGCACAGGACAACTTGGCAGCAAACTGCTTCATTTCCTACTGTGAGATACCACTTCCTGAAACAGCCAGAGTCGTGACCAAATACCATTAGGCCCATGGCGAGGTTTTATTCTCATGTGTATTTGGTGACTGTCTTTAAGTACACAGGCCTTAAAGAAAGTATTATTGCCTGGGAGACAGGACAAATTCCTAGTAAGCGCTACATGTTAGAGACTGTAGTGTTTATTAATTAATGCATATAGCCAGTGAATAACTGAACTACTTCAGACTTACACATCTTCATAGTGTGAGATCTGGTTAGCTAAGCTGGAAAAAAAAAGCCCTAGTTCTGCAGGCAACATTAAAAGAATGCCTGCAGGATACCAGAAATAGGGGCGAGGCTGCATATATGTAACCTTAACTCCAGGTGTGCTTCTGGAAGGTATCTACTGGCACTCAGGAAAATGATGCAGAAAGCTAGGATACTGTCCTCATTCAACAGAACTAAAGGACAGTGCCATCATATGATATATGGTAAAATTCTACATCTTAAGAGCAAAAAGAGCATTTATTTCCTTGAAGACTCAGCATTGTAAGTGAAAAATTATAAAGAATATGAAGATTTAAAAAATATCTGCTTAGCGTACTTAACAGCATTCAAGAGGAGAGCGTATGTATCTGTGAAATGGAAGCCGAGACCCTTAAGGAGAGAATAGGCTTTTCATTAAAAAGCTGTTAGTGGAAGGTAATCTATGAAACCATCTGTAAGTGTACCAAAAAGAGGACAAAACCCTTGAAACTCACTTAAAAAATGCACTTCTTTGCTGCCCTTTAAATGTGAACATTTTCCTAAGTATTCCTCTTAGGGATCTACACTCAAAATTAGTAGTCTCAAACACTCTACTTTTCTGTGTATAACTAGCAGGTCTTTAACTCAAATTCTTCCATTCTTCAGATGCCTCTATTTCTCACTACTGTGTATTTCTGTCTTAAGATTCCACAGACACCTCGAATTCTGCAGATTGCTCTGTAAGCTATTCTCTTTTTCCAACTTTGCTTTTTTGATGGTACTACCATCCAGGATAAAAAGCCCAGACCCATTTTTGGTTCCCTTCCTCCTCCTCCCCTTTTCATACCAGTCTGTCTAGTTAGCAGTGACATGCTTCCTTTTGAAAACTTGTGGCCCCTGCCACTTCCCTAGTGTGGGCACTCTTTGCATATGACATGGACTAATACGGATAGGCTCCTGTCTGGGTTTCTGTTCCATTATTTTGCTTCAGCCTTCTTCAGTCTTCAGCTGTCATTTCCTTAGATATGCTCCATATTGCGGCCAAATCACAACCTGCTGTCTGTTATTCCTTGACTATCCCCAGCCCGCTTCTCTTTATATTTGTTCTAATTCTTCCATGACCTCCCTTATAGCTACACACACACACCACCCACCCAGTTACCCCCAGTCTTCTTCCTGCCTTGTCCTTTAACAACTTATGCCCAACAAGGGTGCCTTCTCTTTATTTCCTTTATGATCAAGGTTTCTTTCTTCCTTATGACATACCACATTTTGCCTCATAATCTCTGTATTTATCTCCTTGTTTTATTTCCCCCAGTGCTCCTTGAGGGCAGGGGCAGTATCTTATTTAGCTTGAACATAATCAAGAATTCATTGTTTATTACAACAAATTCAAAGGATTTTTCACTTACCTGAATATCGTTTCTCACACTTGGAAAAATAATACTCTAGAAAAAACAGGAAATATTATTCCAAGAAGAATTTTATATTTGCATAGGTTCTTAATTTTTATAACCAGTTTCTATTAAGAAAGTTACCACCAAAAAGTTTCAAATGATGCAATTAGATGAAGTAGAAATTCTTTATTTTTTGAAAGGAAAGTGCTTTAAAAAATAGAAATGTTAACATTTATGACTGATTGATTCCATTGGGACCAAATTGTGAAATTTGAATGTTTTAAGTTTTAGCTTAAAATTTTATTTCACTTTGTTTATAAGGTGGAATCACATATTAAGAAAAGGACATGTAATTTTACTGAAGCAGAATAATCTTTGTAACCTAATGCTAAACTATGTCTTAAAAAGATAAAATGTTCTTGGTTCCTTTGGGTTTGTTGGAGATTATAAAGACATTTTGTTATTCACAATAAATTTGTGGATAAATATTATAAGATTAGGAAAATCTTGAAAATTTAGAAAGTATAAAAATTAAACTTAAAGCTTAAGTTCAGTAGCATTGAATGAACTAGCTTACCTAGCTAGCTATAAGTCTTGTCCTGCGCAGAAAGAATTTAGGGCAAAGTTCATCCCCTCGTGGAGCTTTTATTCTAGTGGGGCAGTGAGTATTAATGTTTGATAACTAAGCTGTTGTGAAATGGCTTTTCTAGTTTTGCTCTTGTCATATTTCATGTATATATGATACTGATGATGTCTGAGTAGATAAATCTTTATTTTGAAATCAATCTCATTGAAATTTGGCTTGTAACAAGATAAGTAGATAAATATAGCAGGGCATTTTAGTGGATAGGGTGAATGAGAAAACCGTTTATTGCCCACGATTACCTCTGATATTCACCTAAGGTACAGATACTACAGAACTGTGCTGATCTAAGTGGTTTTCCTAAAGTATAACCAAAACATCTCTTGTGTGTTATAATGTTCAGTGTAAAGAATGGGAGAACCAGGTATCATAAAGAATAGTTTTGTTTATAATAAATATTGTGAGCTTGTTTTTAAAGAGAAAATAACTTTGATCTATTAAATCTTTTCTGATAACTTAGTTACTTATATTTTTTCCTCTTTAAACATATTTTCCTAAATTTATCCTTACTGAATTTCATTTTCTGCTCATTTGGATATAGTAAGGTATGGAGATAAGAGGGGAAAAGATGAACAGTCTCGAAGTAATACGATTAACAATTGTAATTTCCTATTTCAGCTGATGTCTTATGGAAGAATGCCTTAGTAATGTGCTTTTTCAGTGACACTTGCTTAGTTTTTTATAGTTGTTCATACCTTTCTCTGGTAACTGCTTTAACTCTCTCCTCCATTTTGTCTCATACATAGGGAAAAATAGGAAATTACATATTCTGTTTCTTAGCCATAAAATTCCACCATGGTTTTTCATAGGCTATAGTATGTAGTTAACCAAATGTTTATAAACCAGTGTTGGCAATCTTAACTTTTTTTAATGCTAACTTTAAGCATATACAAAATTAATGTCACCAGTGAGACAGATGGCTATCTAGATGTGCTTCTAGATAGGACACTTCATCTATGTAGGCTGCTGGTTGAAAATGTGTCACATAAATCTAATCATTAAGAAACATCAGACAAACCAGAAATGAGCAATAAGTGTCCTACTAGTAAAAGGGGGAGAATTGGGCTTCTATTTTAAAATATTCTTATCAAAGGAAAGGCTAGTGAGACATGACAACTGAAGTATTTGACCCTAAACTGCCTCTTGTACTGGAGGAGAGGAAATGCTATAAAGGACATTATTGGATTAATTCAAAAGTTTGGAATACAGATAGTAAATTTAAATATTATTTCCATGTTAAATTTATCAGTTATTAACTACTCTTGTTATGTGAGAGAATATTTGTTGTTGAAATATATCTTGAAATATTTTAGATTAAAGGGTCAAAAGTATGTGACTTCTTAAATGATTTGGGGTGGAAGGGTATGTGTGTATATATGTGTGTGTGTGTTTGTGTGTATATATGTATATACAGAGATGTTGAGATTTTTTTAAAAATGTAAATAAAAGTCTAAGTTTACAGATTTAGTAATTTATTTTCTTACCTTTTATTTTTCAGGAAAGCAAAATAGATGAGCACCATTTCGTTGCAGTAGCTCTTAGGAAACCAGATGGATCTAGACATCAGGATGTAAGATTCCTCTGACTTCTATGTTAAAAGCATGAATCAGTGTTGTTTGTTTTTTATTGGTAGAAACAATCATTTCGTTTATATCAGGTTAGAAGGGGTTTTTGATTGTTTTTAGGTTATAGTTTTAGAAGTGGTTTTTATCAAATCCTTAAAATCATCTGCGATTTCACAGAAAATTTTAAGTATGCTTTACTTTCGAATACTTAAATATTGCAAGAAAAACTTTGGTAATACTGCGCTAATGTTTATAGTTGAGGTACTAGCATAGTTGAAATTCAAGAAAATCACTTAGTCATCTTAACAGTGGTTTACTTGCTGGTGAATTGGGACTGTCTTAAATATAAGGGTACCAAGTTGACAGGTTGTGAGTAGTAGAATTATCTAGCAAATTAAACCCCTTTCCCTTTTATAGTAATTCTAAATTATTCCCAAAGTTATAATGTCAAACATCTGAGGGACCTTCTGTCACATTGTGGAATAACATCAGTCTCAATTCTTCCAATCAAAATCTGTTTTTTACTTTCCTCTGCTGTTGATTGGTAAGTGGAGGGAGAAAAAAAAAACACTTAGGGTCAAGTACTCTCAGCCTACATATAGTTGCCATATAGTTGTGATTCCGCAGTGGTATTTCAGAAGTACTGATAATGTTAGAATAATCGAAACTACATGCATATCATTGTTTTTAGGGAATCCATGTGAGAGAATGTGGTGTGATCAATATATACATGATTCTCTCTAGAAAAATAGCTCAGTCCACACACCATGCCTTTAATAGATTAACAAAGGATTAAAATTCCTCATAGATTATCTTTCTTAGAAAGGGGTGGCATGTTAAAATTGACCCCTGTTATCTGAAGATATTTTAATCCAGGTTACCTGTCTTTGTACCTGTCCTACCTTACCTCCTCTCTACCTTCCATACAAATAATTTACGTTTCCATAGAGCTTTACATTTTTTGTAACGTGCACACGGAGAACTTCCTTTATACTTCAGTGGAGGGAGCCTATTTAGGCAGCATGACATAGTGGGAAAAAGACCAGGATGCTATTCAAAAAGACCTGGGTTCCAGGCCCAGGTCTGTCATTTAACCTCTGTTGAGCTGGTGCAAATCGGTTGGTCTTCCTGAGCCTGAATTTGCCCATCTATAAAATTGAGATGACCGTATCAGCATAGTTGTGAGATAGAAGTCACATAAAATAGATACTGACCTTGTTAAAGCATTATTTAAAACCCAAGTAGAATGTATAGAATGTTAAAGAAGGTCTACATTGGGTTGAGTTGTGAACAGGGGCACTATCTCAGAGTAACAACTGTAGTTTAAATTTAGTGTCATACGATTCATTCCTAAAGAAGTGTTGCATCTCTATGTGGTTATGGGAGTTTTACCAGATCTACCCTCTAGAGTATTTCTAAGAAGTTTGCCTAGTGCCCCCTGCTATCAAAATAACTCACTTGCTTGTCACATATTTTGGGATCCCTTTTAACTCATCTATTGAATCAGAATTTTTGGATGTGTGGCTCAGTATGTCTACATTTTAAACAAATACCACAGGGTTTTGTTAAGTACAGAAAGCTTGAGAATTGGGTTATTTTATATTTTTCTTAATTTGTTATATTGGCAACACTAATAAAGGGAATAAAAGCAGTCATCTAGAAATCCTGTGTTGTAATTTAATATTACTAAAATGTAATTTGGTCTTATTTCTTATATTTTCTCAATTATAAAATTGATCATAAGATTAACATGCAGTGTAACAATGAGGTAATCTATTTTTATCCCTTTTAGGTTTCATCTCAAGATGATTCTAAACCATCCCAGAGGCAGTTTACTATTCTCACCTTTAATGATTTAATATCATCTGCTGTTCCTATGACTCCTGAAGATCCTTCATTTTGGGACTGTTTTTGCTTCACAGAAGAAATTCTAATACGAAATGGTACAAAGTCATGATATGATAAATAACAAAGGGAAATCAAAACTTTGTAATATTCTGTATTCACTAAAATATAAATGCCTGATAATATCAAATTTCATTTCACAAAACAGTTTAAAAAAGAAAAAAACATAATTTTTCCTACTAAAAAAGCATACTCCCAGTTCAAGATAGCTTGGTAGAATACATGTTTACCTTTTCTTCCTCCCCAGAACTGCATTGGTTTGACAGAAGAAATAGAAAGGGAGACAGAATTTTAAAGTGATAGAGGCATACCTCATTTTATTGCACTGCATTTTATTGCGCTTCACAGGTGTTGCATTTTTTTTTTTTTTTTTATAAAAGGAAGGCAAGACCTCTCACCAGCAAAAAGATTATGACTCACTTGATTACTGTGGTCTGAAACTGAACCTGCAACGTCTCTGAGGTATGCCTCTACATGCTTATTTTAGAAAAAAAAGAAAATGCAAATATGCAGAAAGAAAACATTTAAATTCCCATCTTTCAGAGAGAACTGTTTCAGAGATAACTATTTCTAAAACCTGGAGTATCTTTCCAGACCTTTTTGTTGGCCAATAAGTTCACATTATTATACTTGTTTTTTCTTTTAATGGGAACGTACTGTTTTGTTATTTTTTCCCTCTTATTTGCACATCTACTGTTTATAAAAATATACTTCTGTGGCATAACTTTTACTGGTCTAAGTATTCTCTTGTGTGACTAATATCAGTTAGGATCAGTGGTAACAGTGCCCAGATATAATTACTTAAGTATCCAAGGACATTACCTCACATAGCACAGTTCAGAGGTGTCGTTAAGGACACTTTTTTGCCTCGGCCTTAGCTTGTTTCGCCTTAGGCTTGTCTCTCTCCTGGTCATAAGAGCTGCTGCTGTTACTTCCAGCTTTACATCTTCATAAAATTGCCTCTTGGTTTTTTCAGTGAGAAATACATTTCCCACAGACCCCCAGAACATTTTCCCTCAGTTTCCTTGACTCAGATCAGGTCACTGTGAAAGTTGATCTGACATAATTAGTCTCCATGGGAAGCAGACTCTTGGTAAAAAAGCTAAGGCAAAGTTGGGGGAATGGCATTGAGGGGAAGCCCACTGCTTGCCAAAAGGAAGGTGTGCCACAAAGTTCTTCTTCATTTTTTTTTTCCACTTTGTTAGACATTTTGCTTGTCTTCAGATTTTACTGTAAGCAGTGGTGCAATGAATATCCTTGTAACCACATTTTGATGTACATGCTTAATTACGTTCTTGAGAAAGTTTTAGGAAGTGGAATGATTGGTTCAAAGGGATTAAACATTTTTAGAGCTTTGGTAAGTATTGTCAAATTGCTTTCCAAAAAGGTTTTCCAATTTATGCTTCCAGTTTTATATGTATGACCACCCTGTCACGCCCCACCTACATACTTCCTGGTCAACTGTAGATACTTTTTTTTTTTTTTTTAATTTAATCTTTGCCTAAATAAGTGAAAAATTGTACCTTATTTTTTTTAATTTGTATTTCATTACAAATGAGGTTAATACATCAGTGTTGTTATTGGTCGTTTGTATTCCCTTTTTATGAACTGCTTGTTTATTGTCTTTGCCTGTTTTTTTTTAGTAAATAGGACTTAATTTAAAGTGGGAACATAATATATAAGATGCCAAGACCATCATATTGATGACAGAATTCTAGTATATGGTTGTAGTGCATGTCTTGGGGAGTTAGTCTTGTTCTTGTTAAATATCAAGAAGTGAAATAATTTCATTGTTTCTGTTACTAAAATTGAAGGTTGTGTGTACATTGAATAAAACTAGATACTTTGCTTAGTAAAAAATTGGAATGTTTTATAATTTTTTATTTGATTAAGCATGCCTGAATATTACAATCATAGTAAATAATGTTTTAAAAAGGCGAAGTAGCATTTATAATAGAGGAAGCATTGTTATCCCTAGCATGAATGTAATTGTGATATGAAAAACTATCATCTGTCTTGTCATTATAATAATAAAATGAGTAACATTGAATTTTTATGAGCCAAATACTGTGCTAGATTTTGTTTTTCTATTTCTTAATCAAAGTTACACATACAAATAGTTTAAAGAGTCAAATAGATCTCAAAAATTTTTTTCTAAATGAAAAACACTACTACGTTCGTCTTCCTATTTCCTGTCACCAGAGCAAGCTCTTTCAATTCTTTTAGCTTATTTTTTATTACTTATAATCATACCTCCAGATAACATGCATGTATTGCTTTTGCTTAATATAAAGCTTCACTAGTCTGTCATTACACATTCCCTGTGTACTTTTTTACCTAGCATAATTATATTGTAATTCAATGTTTACATTATTAACTGTGATTAAGAATGTTTATTAAGATTATGTAATGCTGTACACAGCTTTCCCTATACTGCATTTTTGTTTTCCTGAGTTAGTAATTGACTTTGCATAGATTCCTATGTACTTCTTGCTAATTCAACCCAAAACTCTACTAGATCTGTGACTTCTCTATATGTTTAGAAATATCAGTCGTTCCATCATTTTCATATATTTTCTTAAATCGTTCCTGTTTTGTCGTGTCTAGACTTCTTACCTTCTGTGGCTTGTGCGCAGCTGTCATCCATGAATCTCCTTTCACCATCCTCTCTTATGTTGGATTTCCTGACTTCCCATTTTCTACATCATGTCTTTCTTGGATTTACTCCATTTGTGAGGATCATACCCTCAGGTAGCTTCTTGAGAGCAAAAGGAACATAGGAAATTAATTTTTTAGACTATCTGAGGAAGGGGCAGAGTGGCATAGGAGATGTAGCTGCTTCTGTTCTCCTCCACAACCAAAGCCCAACTATGGAGTAATTGGTGCTGCCAATTGTTGAGTTCTGTACTGAGCTAGACCATAGTACTGTTTCATATCCATGTTTTGCTGAGTCCAAAACCATTCTTTACATTGTACCATAATGCCAAATATGTAGCTTTATTAGTTTCCTGCATAGGAACTCTGATGGATTGCTTTTTAAAACAGGACTGTGTATGTATGTGTGCATGTATGCATATTCACATACACCTTGCTTTTCAAACTCAAGAACAGAATAGATTTGGACAAATTTGCAATTAACTTTTTCACTCTCTCTACTACTCAGTATCTGAAACTTAGAAACTAATTAGATTTAGGTAACTTAGTGGCCCCTCACTGGCTGAACTTGCCATCTGAACTTAAAAATAAATTTATAAATATTACGTATGTGTACATATATATATATATGTATGTATGTATGTGTATATATATATACACACACACACACACATATATATATACACACATACCTCTTTGATCGAAAATATGCCTGAAAACAATTCCATTTATTAGTAATCAAAGGGGATGTGAAGAGAACTAAGGATTTCATTTTATCGGGAAAATAAATAGTGACTGAATCTGGGTTGGCAAAAGTCTTTGGACATACCTTCAATTAACAACTTTGTCTTAGGGCATGTATATCATAACAGCTGACTTCCTTTACAAGTGCTTCACATGTATCAAGCAATTCAGTCCTCAACACTGAGTAGGTTCAGTTATCCTTATTGTACTGATGGGAAAAATAAGGTGCTGAAATATTAAGCAACTTGCTTAAAATAGTGGACTCAAACATTTGAACCAAACAGTTTAGACCCAGAGCTTGCACTCCACTGTACTAAATTCATTGGTATGCTGGCAAATGTGACAACGAGCAATCCTGGAGCAGGGGTAATGGGGTCTTGGGAATCCTTATTTGTAGCTTTTGCTGATTTCATGAAGTAATGCCACATGAATAACACAACACCTAGGTTTAAATAACGTGATTTTAGTATATTTGCTTCAAATTTTTGTTTTTCCTCACAGATAGAGCTAAACACCTCTCATCCCTAGTTAACCCTTTCTCCTTCCCTCTCCAGGAGTACTTCCCTCACTTATAGTTTTATGCATTAACTACTTGTGTGTGCATCCGTAGTCAATGGATAATATTAAGTCCTATATTTCCTATTAGGGTTGAAAGATCAGAGTGGGATCTCTTTGGTGTTCCTTAACAGTGCAATAGTGTCAGAATAATGAGCTCACTTAAGTTCCCAAATTCTCAAAGGTTATTTATACTCTTAAGGGTAGGCAGTGGTATTGCAAGATTATAATTGCATTTTTTTTCTCAATTTTTGGAAAGAGTCTTTTACAATAAAAGCAACGTAGACACTAGTAAGTAGAATGCAAACTTGTACACATTTTAAGACAAAGGGCTTCAGAAGAATTTTCCTGTATACAGTCACTTTTAGAATCATTTTTAAGTGGAAAATTTGGAAAGAAACCAACATTAGGAGAAAGAAGTAACATTTACTGACTAAGCAGAGGTAGAGAGCCTAATGTGTGGCATAATGTACCCCTTGCAGGTCACCTTCAAGAGAATGCCCATGCACTAGGTGTAAGGCCACTCTTCTGGCCTAGAGCCTAAGCAGTAGGCAAATGGAACCCCAGAACTTTGGTACTGACAGTACCCTATTTTTTCTGTTGATACTTAGCATCCCTCCTGTGCTCTTTCCAGTATTGCACGAACAGGAAGCCTGCTAAACTGGCTATTCTTTACCCCTCTAAATCCACTCCCCTCTGCCCACCCTGCTCAGTATTCCATGAAGTTGACTTCTATGCACTATATTCACCAGAATCCCTTTTCCTTGAGTTTTGCAAATGGCACAGGCCATTAGGAGAAGACCGAGTGGAACTGCAGTGATTTGGAAGTAGCTGTGTTTGTCTGCATCACAGCTCCCAACAGCCCTTTCTTCCAGATGTAGATCTCACAGGTTCAGGAACCACTTTTTCTTGCTTTTAAGAGTAGAGTGAGTCGTCTTTTGCTCTTAACTAGCCCAGGATGCTTCACCATCTCTTGTAGGTTTCTTTTCTCCTTGCTTATAATCTTCACATTTTCGGGTGTACCATCTGTTTCTTGCTGCAATCCTGAATAATACAGTAATATGTACCATGAGCAGTCCCAGGAAACAATCTCAAAGTGGGATTCTGGGATTGGAGTTCTCACCTATTTGATACAAATAACTTTCTTGTCAGGGGAAATGGATACTTGCATTTGGTGGCAAGAGATGATTTCACATTTACTCAAATTATCACTAGTGGTGGTGTGGGGTGATGGAGGATGGTGAATTGGAGGATCAAGTGGCTGAGGCATTTAGTCGCTATGGTCATGGTAGGGATTACAGAGAATGATGGCTGGTTGTTTTGGATATTCAAAGTATACACACAGGAAAGGAGATAAACTGAAAGCGAGGGTGAAACATTAGAAAATTTATGGCAACTAGGGGAATATCTTGTCTTTTGTAGCTGAAACAGCCCCTTCTGTCTGAGGGAAAGTCTTACCCCACCCACTACATCCCCAAGAAAGAAAAGATGTCAATGACTGCACCTAAGACAATTCTCATAAGGGGATATAAGATCTCGGGCTCCATGTCTACCATCTATCTTTAACTCCTGGAAAACGATAAATGGATGCCAGCATATCCCAAACAGAAGTACAAGATTAGGACCAAACAAAGGCATCTATGCAAAAGAGTTGTAGGATATTACTGCTTTGTGTTGGTAGGAGTCTGGGGAACAAGTATCAGACTCGACAGATTCTAAGAGTATTAAACCAAAAAGGATAATGTAATACAGGCTAGATGTATTGATAATATATCAAATCATATTTCACACAGAAATATGATTTAATGTGTTGGCTTAAGAACCTGCAAATGGTGTTAACAATGATTCAATGGCTGCCTACTGTCAACTGGTTGAAATGTCAGAACATTCCTGGCATGCTATAAAGAGAAAAGTCCATAGTCCTAAGGAGATAGGAATGGTTATCTGAATTAGTTTCACTGGGCTGAGATTAAGATGTCAGCAGGGCTATACTGCCACTGGAGGCTCTCGGGGAGAATATGTTCTTTGCCTCTTCCAGCTTCTGGTGGCTGCCAACATCCCATGGCTTTTGTTTACATCACTCCAATCTTTGTCCCCATGGACACAATTGCATCCTCTTCTGCATGTGTCAAATTTCCCTCTCCCTCTCTCTTATAAGGATGCTTGTGATTGCATTTAGGGCCCACTCAGATAATCCAGGATTCAAGATCTTTAATCACATCTGTGGTCTCTTTTGCCAGGTAAAGTAACAGTTACGGGTTCCGGGGATTAGGACTTGATATTTTGTGGAGGGAGGGCATTAATCAGCTTACTACAATATGTCCTTCAACAGGTAAACGGCTAACCTATGGTACAGCCATACCATAGGGCACTAAGTCAGCAATAAAAAAGAATGAACTATTGATGCACATTACAACCTAGATGGATCTCCAGAGAATTAGGCTGAGAAAAAGCCAATTCTAAAAAGCCAATGATCCTATTTGTATAACATTCTTCAAATGATGAAATTATAGGAATGGAGAGCAGATGAATGATTGCCAGGAGTTAAAGAGGAGATGGGGCAGGAAGGAAGTGAGTATAGCTGTAGGAGGACAACATGAGGGAGATGTTAATGTTATGTATCTTGATTGTATCAATATTGAAATCCTGATTGTGATACTGTTCTGTAGTTTTGCATGCAAAGGGTACACAGAATACCTCTAGTATTTTACAACTGAGTTTACAATTATGTCAAAAGCTTAATTAGCACGTGATATCACTTATATGTGGGATATAAACCTAAAAGCAACAAATGAACAGGACAAATAGAGACTCATGAACATGGACAATATACTAGTGGTTACCAGAGGGTGGGGGGAGGGAGGAGGTACAAGAGGTAAAGGGGGTCAAATATGTGGTGACAGAAAGAAATCTAACTGGGAAGTGAACACAGTACAAATATATATATGCTTTACTGTTAAAGTGTACAGCTGAAACTTATTGGATTTCGTTAACTAATGTCACCATAAAAAAAATAAATAATAAAAAAAGTTAAAAAAAAAAAAGCTTAGTTAGAAACTTCCTTTCTTCTCAAAATAACAAGCGTTTTTTTTTTTTTTTTCCTGACTGAACCCAGACTGACATAACCCCCATCTCCTATTCCCTCAAATTAATAATCTCCCACCACTGTTTGCCCACGTCAGTCATCGCATGCCCATGATTCTCAGTTCATCCCTGAGGTTGGTTGCTATCCACATGTGTTTCCATCTCCCACTCCTCACCATCTACTGAAATCCTTTTATAGTGCCTTCAGGAATGCAGGGTCCATCATTAGCTGAACCCTCTTTATCCTCAACCTTTTCTCTGACATTCCTTTCACTCACCTGCTCTAATTGACTCTCCTCTGAAGGCACCATTTTCTTTCCATTCCTCTCAAATGTGGCTGTGTTTACTCCCACCTTCCTATACCACTCAGCCTGGAGGTGGCACAGGTGCTCTTTTTGTTCCTTAGTGAAACCTTCAAACTGTTCTCCTCCTTTCTCCTGTTCCTCATGTCATCAATCTGTACCACCCACCATCTCTTCTTACTGCAGTCATGTGTGGATTGAGGCACCTGCCCCTATTCCTTGGCTCACTCTCCACCACATTAAACTCGGTGACTCTAATGAACATATAGGTGATCAGTCCAATATTCTAGCCTCTCAGGTCCCTGACCTCTCCTCCAATAATCTTATTCTTCATTTTACCTCAGCTTCTCTCCTCCACGAGCAATCCCTGGACCTTTGTATTAGCAATGACTGCAAACTCTCTATAATTTCATTATAAGTCATCTCGCTTTCCATACACCATTTCTTACCTTTTTAGCTCACATCCTCTGCTAAATGAACTCCAGTAATCTTTTAATCTCACTGGATTTTTCAATTCATTGATCTTGCCAGTTTTTCTATCTTTCTCCTTCATGTTTATTCTTTCTTTCTTGTTCACTTTGAATTCTATGATCAAATATTAAAATATTTTCTTTGCATATACCATTAACTTCCTTACCCTTCTTTTGTTAAACATTTGGGTAAACCACAAACCCAGTTAAACCCACTCTCTGCTTATTTTGTGCCTGAATTCACATAACTGAACCTGACTAGAGAAAACTAGATTACTTTAAATTCATGATTATCGACCACAAGCAGGGCATCGTTACTACCCAGTGAGTCGTCATGCTACATAAGTCACTCAGTCTTCTATTTCATACCTTTTTCTAAATATCTACTTCATACCTTTTTCTTTCTGTTAAACCCTTGACAATTGTACTAGATTACTCTTCAGCTGATGACATTACTTTTTATTTCACCGAACAAAAATTAAAGCTTTCAGAAAAGATCCACAAACTCTCTGCAACATCACATCTGCCCACCTTCTATATCTGTTTCCAGCTTCTCGCCTGTTACTGTAGATGACCCATGTTTCTAAGGCACCTCCGAACCACCTCCCATCCCCTCTTACTAATCAAACATAAGGCTCAGCAGTTCTTCCCTTTCACTTCTGTATCACCGTTTGTTTCTTCTGAACTTGATCATTCTCTTCAGGATACCAGTTGTTTCTCTCTTCTTAAAGTTAAAAATTAACCTCCATCTGGTACCACCCATTTTTCTCTTTTTACATTATAATATTGTACTCAGTAACTGCAAACTCTCTTCTCATTCTCTCTTAAGTCTAATTCTAAGTAGGTTTTTATTCCCATTTGTCCATAGAAATGATTTTTATCTAATTTATGACTGATAGTCACATTACTAAAGCTAATAGTCAAGTCTCAATCGCCAATTTATTAACTAATTGGCACCATTTTACAGACACAGTTAATTATTCTCCTGTTCTTTTTTTCTTTCACCAGGTTTCAAGGACATGATAGGTTATTTGTTCCTTCTCTTACCCCACTAATCTTTGCTTATCAGTGTCTGTGTTGGTTTTTCCTTATCTTCCTAAACTGTAGAGCAGCCTAAATCTTGATCCTTGTACTTCAACTATTTTCTACCTATACTCACTCCTTTGGTGATCTCATTCAGCCTTAGGCTTCAAATCTACTGCCATGCCAGTGCCTTCCAAATTGTCTTCTGCTCAGACCTCTCCAGATCTCTTACCTGTCTCCAGACTCATAACTCCAACTGCCTACTAAATATGCCCACTTGATATTCACTGGCCTCTGGTACTTCTCTGACATCTATTATTCTCTCTGTGTTTACTGCAGCCATACCGGCCTCCTCCGTGTTCCTGGAATATGTCAGGCACACTCCTTCAGGTCTTTGCACTTGCTTTGCCTCTGTCTGGAATGTTCTCTCACATATCCACATGACTCACTCCCTCATTTCCATCAGATCTTTACTCTGATATTACCTCATTAGTAGGGCTTTTCCTAGCTACTCTATCTGAAATTGAAAGCTGCCCCTCTCCTACCCTCACACTCTAATCTCCTTTCTCTACTTTATTTTTCTTCCTGGTACTTACCATCTTCTATTTTCCTTTTTTGATTACTGTCTGTCTCCTACTCCAGTCACTGC
>NW_006432669.1:11877412-11888925 GCF_000325575.1 Pteropus alecto
CGCTAAAGAAAACTAGATTACTTCAAATTCATGATTATCAACCACAAGCAGGGCATCGTTACTACCCAGTGAGTCGTCATGCTACATAAGTCACTCAGTCTTCTATTTCATACCTTTTTCTAAATATCTACTTCATACCTTTTTCTTTCTGTTAAACCCTTGACAATTGTACTAGATTACTCTTCAGCTGATGACATTACTTTTTATTTCACCGAACAAAAATTAAAGCTTTCAGAAAAGATCCACAAACTCTCTGCAACATCACATCTGCCCACCTTCTATATCTGTTTCCAGCTTCTCGCCTGTTACTGTAGATGACCCATGTTTCTAAGGCACCTCCGAACCACCTCCCATCCCCTCTTACTAATCAAACATAAGGCTCAGCAGTTCTTCCCTTTCACTTCTGTATCACCGTTTGTTTCTTCTGAACTTGATCATTCTCTTCAGGATACCAGTTGTTTCTCTCTTCTTAAAGTTAAAAATTAACCTCCATCTGGTACCACCCATTTTTCTCTTTTTACATTATAATATTGTACTCAGTAACTGCAAACTCTCTTCTCATTCTCTCTTAAGTCTAATTCTAAGTAGGTTTTTATTCCCATTTGTCCATAGAAATGATTTTTATCTAATTTATGACTGATAGTCACATTACTAAAGCTAATAGTCAAGTCTCAATCGCCAATTTATTAACTAATTGGCACCATTTTACAGACACAGTTAATTATTCTCCTGTTCTTTTTTTTCTTTCACCAGGTTTCAAGGACATGATAGGTTATTTGTTCCTTCTCTTACCCCACTAATCTTTGCTTATCAGTGTCTGTGTTGGTTTTTCCTTATCTTCCTAAACTGTAGAGCAGCCTAAATCTTGATCCTTGTACTTCAACTATTTTCTACCTATACTCACTCCTTTGGTGATCTCATTCAGCCTTAGGCTTCAAATCTACTGCCATGCCAGTGCCTTCCAAATTGTCTTCTGCTCAGACCTCTCCAGATCTCTTACCTGTCTCCAGACTCATAACTCCAACTGCCTACTAAATATGCCCACTTGATATTCACTGGCCTCTGGTACTTCTCTGACATCTATTATTCTCTCTTGTGTTTACTGCAGCCATACCGGCCTCCTCCGTGTTCCTGGAATATGTCAGGCACACTCCTTCAGGTCTTTGCACTTGCTTTGCCTCTGTCTGGAATGTTCTCTCACATATCCACATGACTCACTCCCTCATTTCCATCAGATCTTTACTCTGATATTACCTCATTAGTAGGGCTTTTCCTAGCTACTCTATCTGAAATTGAAAGCTGCCCCTCTCCTACCCCCACACTCTAATCTCCTTTCTCTACTTTATTTTTCTTCCTGGTACTTACCATCTTCTATTTTCCTTTTTTGATTACTGTCTGTCTCCTACTCCAGTCCCTGCCATACTATAAGCTCCGTGGGGGACAAGACGTTAAACTAGTTTTGTTTAGTGCTGTTTCCTCAGAGTCTTAGAATAGTGTCTAACTCATATAAAAGTTCAGAAAATATTTGTTAAATGAATGGATGTTGGGATTTTCTATTAGTTTGCTAGGACAGCTATAATAAAATACCACAGACTGAGAGGCTTTGCAATAGAAATTTTTTTCTTGTTCTGGATGCTATAAATTGACATCAAGGTGTCAGCAGGATTGGTTCCTTCTGAGACCTTTCTCCTTGGCTTGTAGGCGACCACCTTCTCATTGTGTCTTTACATGGTATTCTCTCAGTGTGTGATGGTATCTTAATCTCCTTATAAGGACACTAGTGATATTGGATTAGGGCCCACCCTAATGACCTCATTTAACCTTAATTACTTCTTTAAAGACCAATATCTAAATATAATTACATGGGAAGTTAGGACTTTGACATATGAATTTTGGGGGGCACAATTCAGGTTCCTATCTATATTACCTATTTAATCATTTCCTCAGATGGGTTATTTCTGTTCCCCTTTCCCCTATTATTTGCTCACACAGTACTGACATCTTTCCTTCTTTGCCTTTATCCCAATTTGTAACTATATAACTACATATTTGTGTAATGTCTCTCTTTACCTCTAGACTCTATTGTGTTAATACTTGAATTTTATTCTTTTTAAAAATATATTTTTTATTTTTCAATTACAGTTGACATACAATATTATATTAGTTTGAGGTATGCAACGTAGTGATTAGACATTTATATAACTTTCAAAGTGATCACCCCAATAAAGTACAGTACCCATCTAACACCATACATAGTTATTACAATATTACTGAATATATTCCCTATGTTGTACTTTACATCCCCATGACTGTTTTTATAACTGACAATTTGCATATCTTAATCCCTTTCCCCTTTTCACTCATCCCCCAACCATCCTCCCATTTGGCAACCATTAAAATGTTCTCTGTAACTATGAGTTTGTTTCTGTTTTGTTTGTTCATTTATTTTGTTTTTTAGATTCCATATCTGAGTGAAATCATGTAGTACTTGTCTTTCTCTGTCTGACTTATTTCTTTCAGCATAGTACCCTCTAGTGTGCTGGCTGGAAAATTACTGCTTGGCTATTGCCCATGGGAACATAACATTCTAACAATAAGCTTTCTGCTTCTGTACCCTCTCTTGCACACCCGACCTGTGGGTTGACAGGTAGTGAATAGGAGAAAAATAGACCTTTGTGTTTAAGACAGAATGAGGAATGGGATTTAGGGCTTAAAAACCCTGTACCTCTACATTTTGGGGCTGCTTAATTTGGGGTCTGTGTACCCCTGGCAGATTTCATTCTTTTTTTTTTATGGCTGAGTAATATTCCACTATATATATATATATCACCTCTTCTTTATCAGTTTGTCTATTAATGAAAACTTAAGTTGCATCCATATGTTGGCTATTGTAAATAATGCTGCAGTGAACATAGGGATGTATATGTCTTTTCAAATTAGTGTTTTGGGTTTCTTTGGATAATTAGCCAAGAGTGGAATTGCTGGGTTCTTCTTTGTCTCTTGTTATAAACTTTGTTTTAAAGTCTATTTTGTCTGAGATAAGTATTGCTATGCCATCTTTTTTCATTTTCATTTGCATGAAATATCTTTTCCATTTCTTTATTTTCAGTCTCTGTGTGTGTCTTTCAACCTGAATTGAGGTTCTTGAAGGCAGCATATGCAAAGGTCTTGTTTTCTTATCCATTCAGCCATCCTATCTTTTGATTGGAACACTTAATCCATTTACATTCAAAGTAATTGTGATAGATATGTAGTTATTGCTAGTTTATTATTCATATTTTTGATCTTTTTTTTTTTCCTTTTTCTTAAAGAAGTCCATTTAACATTTTTTATAATACTGGTTTGGTGTTGAGTAACTCCTTTAGCTTTATCTTGTTTGGGAAATTGAATTATATTCTTAACTCGAATGTCATAACCTTCCGACAAGGTAAGTATGATTACTCTCATTTTAGTAGTATATAATTTGAGGCTCAAGAGAGATTAGGTAATGTTTCTGAGGTCATTTATTAGTAAATAGTGTCATTCTGATTTTAATTTAGTTCTGATGGATTCAAAACCCGTTTTCTTTCCTCCACCACACTGTCATCAAGATGAATGGCAAAAAGCCATACTTTTGCTTTATATATTGTAACTGAGACTGCCTTTGAAGCAGATATTACATTTCAGAAAATAGGATTAAGTACAGAATCTAAATAATTATACCTACATGTTGAATTTGAATCTTTTATCTATATTTTTTTAACTGCTGCAATTTCTGTTGATGATCATCTAAATTTATTCTTCCCTTTGCAAAATTTAGCAACTAAAAATATTAAGAAAGTTTGTTTCCTTATTAAAGTGTCAGAATTATACAATGAATTCTTAATATCAAGGCAATAGCTGTTATTTTATTCTAAAATATAGAAGAAAAGGTCATTGCCTTTGTTATAAGAGTTTAACATATGTTCTTGAAGACGAGCCAGAGCTCTGTTGGTGAAAAACCATAGTAGGCTGTGAAAGCCAGTTATTTATAGTTTGGAGAATATCATTCTCTTTTTGGGTGTAGCTGATTGTTTAAAATAAGAAGTAAAATTTTTCTCCATAGATTTTATATTTTAGAATAAGCTTCGCTGTGAAATGTATTTTATATTTGCATTGAAAAATTTAATTTCATTGGATATGAGTTGAGCAATCATTAACTCAACAGGAAAATAGCTGTCAATGATATGTAGTTGGAAATAATATAGGTCACGCTGTGACTACTTATAACTGTTGAACTCTTGTTTTCATTTGGCATTTTCAAACCCTGCTCTGAATTTATTGATGTTGATCAAGTGGACATTTAATGGTAGTTTTTAAATTGGCATCAGGGGTGCAGAAAAGGCTCTTAAACTGAGTATAAGAAGCTGTTTATTAGTTTTCTCTGTGAATGTGTAGCTCCTAAAAAACAAAACTAGACTATTATTCAAATAATTTTATTTAAAGCAAATGTACACTGTAAATGAGCTAAAGACTTAGATAATAATCAGTACACTTGAAATCTGATATTAATTTAGGGATTTAAGCTGAGTCTAGAATAAACCTATGGACGATTAAATACTTACAATGAATGGTAATTAAAACATAGAAGTAGCCCGAATCTTTAAGCATAAATTCCTGTTATTTCCTTAGGAACCCCTCATAAATAAATGAGTCCAGTTGACCACTAAGTTGAATGAAAGCGTTAATCTTTTAGTAACTTGAGAGAGATAAGCCTTCTGTTTAATAGTTTGGTTTGAATCCTTATTGAAGATCTGTTTTATTCAATGATCAAATAATTAATTTGAAATTTATCTCTTTTATTTGGATATTCAGGATTAAACTAATCAACCTTTGAAGCAAATGAATTAAAACCATCGTAGAATTGAGCTAGACTAGAAAAGCCAGATCCTGGAGTCTTGATAAAAGTAACTTAAACATCGCTTTTCTTCAAAAAAAAAAAAGGGAGAAGAAGGAGGGGGGAGGGAAAGGGGAAAGAGGAGGAGGAGGAGGAGGAGGAGGAGGAAGTACAATTCTCGGATGATAATCATCAAATGGAAGAGAGTTTCTGGGGTTCCAAAAAAATGGCATGTGATTTTGGATGGAGGATACAGCCTTACTAAATCTTCTTTCACAGAAATCATGGTTCAAATATCAAAAATGTGTCTGTTGGAATTGGCTGTTGCGAAACTGACATTCTCTGACTTTGGGCAGGATGAATTTACTAAAGAGAAAAAAAATGTTTATCTCGTTCTGGATCTTAATCATATTTCTATTTAGAATTATCATTAAAAATAGTATTTCTCAAAATAGTTGATAAATTATAAGTCATAATAAATTTGTGACGTTATCAAATAGAAAAGTATTCCCAAAGCAATTATTTCACATTTTACAGAAAAATGAATCTTTTATATTCTTAGTTCATTTATGTTATATCTCAGTTGCTTGTGTTTTATACTCTTTTTAGTGTGTGTGAAAATGTGCAGTGTTTGATTATTTAAAAGCTTAACTAATTTAGAAAGAGCCAGTCAGAAACAAATGTAATACATTATGTTCAAAGTAATCATGCAGATTTTCCATCACGAGAAATAATTTATTTATTTCAAGTGGATTTTTCTCTCCTCCTTCCTTTTCTTTTTAACAAGTTGAATCATAGGAGACTATTATCTTTCTGCTAACCTTGAGACAAGGCAAAAGCAGATTTGTTTCAGAGCACATGGCCCATATTTATGAGGTACCTAGGAAAATGAAAAAAGCCACTTAGATAAAAAACTTGGTGGGGACTCATGATGGTCAGATTTTTCAACAACATTCTATTAGGATATCTTTTTTTTTTAAAAATACCAGTCTGTTTATAAAGTGACTTGTATTTTCTGGTTATAAGAAAGAGTTTTAAGTCTATGTATTCACTAATAAACTTTTGTCCATTGTGTTTATACCTACCAGAATTGTCTCTCTAGCAAACCAAATTAAATTATGCCATCACCCTGCTTGAAAAGCAAGATTAGTTCCTTTTTATCTTGTGAGTTCAAGTATAAAATCCATAATATGGCTTACAACACTTCAGTCACAAACACTTCATATCTCTACTTTATTCCACTATACTACTCCTTAGCCATGCCTGCTCCTCACTGCTCTCCAAACCCTCAGACCATTCACTCTCTGCCTCTTCTTTCTCTGTCTTTTCCAGCTGATTGGTCTCATTTAAATTCATCACCACTAATTTTAAACATGTTGTGGTGCTGCCCTGCAACAATACTATATTTTTTTGGTCCACTCACTCAGATGACTATCCCATACCTTTCTTTCTCTCCTCCAACCTCTAATTCGTCATTCTCGATCCTTACTCTCAGCTGATTACCTTTTCCCTTATTCCACTGAAAATGCAGAATCACTCAGAAGAGACCTTCCCAGAGCTAACCTTCATCACATCCACCCACCTCACTGCATCTATTCTCTTCATTCTGCCTTTCTTCTCACTAGTAGAGAGGTATTGTCCATGCTCCTGCCCAAGTCCATCCCCGCGGCCTGTACACTAGATTTATTTTTTTCTCCTTTACGTAGGATGTCACTTTGGCAATTTTCACCTCTTTGGAATATCAGTATCCTTATTTTGACTGTATAATCACCCAAACACAGAAACATGTTATTGCTTTTCCTATTTTAAAAAAAGAGTTTCTCTCTTGATTCCATCCCTCACCCTTGGATACTGTCCCATGTTTCTGTTTCTTTTTTTTCTGCAAAAATTTGAGATACATTCATTATCTACAGTTTCTCCCATTCATTAATTTTGGAACCCACTCAAATCAGGCTTTTCCTCCACTCCAGGGTCTAAACCATTTCATGTTGATGTACATATTCTTAAACTTAGCTGTTCCTGTAATGATAGAACTCTAAATATATGCTCGATAATTGAATGGACGAATGACTACATGGATGGACAAATAATTTCTCTTTTAGATTATAATGTTATTGCTACTGGTTATACATTTTGTTTAAACAAAAACTTTATCAAGAAATGGTGTAATATTGAAGGAGGGATTTGTGGCAAATATTTTTGAGACAATCATTTTTTAAAAACATTGTTACCGTTGGAGTGATCGGAGTTCCGGTAACACACACACTTCTAGGTCCTTTTCACTGCCGAAGAAATAAATTTCAACCCAGTGAACATGAGAAATATTTGTTTATTTAAAGTATATTATGAGGTAGAAGACAGGTCAGGCCTAAAAACGGCTAGCCACATGGAAATGTGGTTACGTACCCCTAAGGAGGGGTATGGGTTACAGGGATGATGGAGATCTGTAACCCTGGGGAGGGAGATGTCTGCGTTATATTTGGGGGCTGTGATGGGGTGGTCCTAAAGACATTCCTGGGTGATTGGCAAGTGAGGTCACTTTGAATGACACCTGGCTGCTATATAACTTTGCCTACTGCACATGTGCTTACCCAGAATTCAGTCTGTTATCATTAGATTCATGAACTTCCAGGCATAGTCATGAGGTTATAATGATGGTATAATGAGGCTGAAGTTAGGGGCAGTACTTTCTGCCCATGTGTTTGTAGCTGGTTTAGGCCAGCACCTTTTATGGCCTTTGTGCTCTAGGATTTGGGGTAATTTATAACCCTAAAAGTGAGGTATTTCTGGGAGGTCCTTAAGGAAGGTCTTCAAGGGAAGTTTCTATGGTTACAGAGCTGGGCCCCTATTCCTTTGTTCCCCTGTCGCTCAAGTCTGACTAGCTACCTAACATTATGTTTAAAAAGATGTTCCCCTTATACAAAATAGGCATCTAATACACATATGTTAAATCAATTGAATTGGATTTTTGGAACAGTGGAAAGCATCATTAGTAGAAAGAATAGACTTGGTTATAGTTGTATTTTTGCCACTGACCTTGAACAAGGAGGACGATTTCTAAAGTCCCTTCTGGCTTTTATGTTCTACAGTTTTATGAATTTACAGCTGGAAGTAAACTCTATACCTATTTTCCAATGAAATTAGTGAGAAAGGCAAACAAAAACTCAGCCCACTCAAAGCACAGCCTCTTTCTCCAACAAGTAAATATGAAGAGTTCTCTCTATCAGACTCTACTGGAGATGAATTATTTTGCAATTGGTGCACTAATCTCAGGAAAAGCTAGTGCTTGACATTTAACTCATGTTAGATGTAAATAGAAACTCATATACTTTCTGTTGTTCAAATGGAACTAATTTTAACACCTTCAGAAAACTTTATAGATAGAAGAGTTCCATGGGACCAACAATGAAACTGCAATACAACCTATTATCTGAAGGACTTTAAGGCTCCATCGCTAAAAGAATAAAGTAATATCTTGGTAAATCAGGCATAAATGAGGACCATTAAATCTTTCTACATTGATAATAAACTTGTCAAAAATGCCATAATGATGTTATGTTGATTGATATGGAAAATTCTACAACATGAGAAATAGTTGATTTATTTCAAGTTGTTCTCCATATAACTTATCACCACAAAATCTTATACTGATTCACTTCCTGGTATTAATTACATAATGACATATATGTATATATTCTGAAACTCTATTGTTATAATTTAAGCCCAAGGGCCAGATTTAAGCTCATAGGCCTGTGCCCTGCAGTAAATTGAATGCTGCTAGCGCAGAGTAGAGCACAGGTGTGATGTAATCAAAAGGGCTTAGAGTCTTCATCAAATAAGCCAGCAAATATTTGGACTGTCACTTTGAAGTGATTTTCAAAGCAAACCTCAAAAAAACAGTGCTTTGCAATAGTATTTGGGGTTCAGAAAGTCATGTATAACTAGGCTGTTAGGTTTGCATCGGAAAAAAAACATCTAGTTCTAAGAACTCAGGAAAGAGGGAAAAAAGCAAGCCCAGCCCCCAGTAGTCCCAGTGACTCCTAGGATAAACTATTGTCTGTCAATATCCACCAGCTGTGGAGAAATGGTTGTGAAACTTTAGGAAACATCTGGGAAACGTGCAAAAGCTGCAATTGCCAGGTTCTCACTCTCAGATTCAAATCCAGTAAGGCTGGGATGGGGTGTGGGAATCTGCATTATTAACAAGCATCCCACCAAAGAGAAAACTCGTTAAAAATAAGGAGCTATTTCCCTTGTAAAAAAGAAAACTCGTGGTTGTGTAAAGACTTGGTTTTCCCAAGAGAATAGAAAGATCTCTTTTGTATTCAACCTCAGACTTTAAAGGCAGTACATATATAAGCATAGTGACCTCAGGTTCTCTTTTAGAAATTTGTTCCAAACAGAAAGAATGTTCGTTTGTTTATTTTAAAGTTATGCCTTGTTGCCAGCTGAAATAGAATTTTTTAAAGAATGCTTGAGAAGTTGGAGCTAAGTTTTGCAGCTCAATTTTCCTTCCAGTTTGAATTTTAGTGTAGAAGCAAAGTTTATTCATGTATTTATTTCTCAGTTATAATTTAATTATGTTAAGCCGTACTTTATTCACTAAGGGTATCGAGATGAACAAAATAGTCCCTGTTCTCAAAGAGTTTATAATCTCTTAGTGGATGATACACATATAAATAAATAAGTGTAATAGTGTTATTGATGTTATTATAAGAACGTAAGCCTGGGATGGTTGGAAACCAAGGCCTGAGTCAACTCTCTGGGTGGGTAAAGAGTCACTGGGAGGCTACATAAAGAAATCGGTGTTTGACCCGATTGTTTTTTCCAGCTTTATTGAGAAATAATCGACAAATAACATTGTGTAAATTTAAGGTAAATAATATGATGATTTGGTACACACACATATATATATTGTGAAATGATTACCACAATTAGTTAACACATCCACTAACTCACATAAATATTGTGTGTGTGTGTGTGTGTGTGTGTGTGTGTGGTGAGAATATTTAAGATTAAACTCTTAGCAACTTTCAAGCATTCAATATAATATTGTTAACCTATGGTTGCCATGCTGTACATTAGATCCCTAGAACTTATTCATCTTATACTTGAAAGTTTGTGCCCTTCGACCAACATCTCCTCATTTTCCCCATTCCCTAGCCCCTCGTAATCACAAATTTACTCTGTTTCTATAAGTTTGACTTTTTAAGATTCTATTTAAAGGTAATATCATACAGTATTTGTTTTTCTGTCAGACTTATTTTACTTAACATAATGCACTCAAGTTTCAACCACATTGTCATAAATGGCAGAATTTCCTCTTTTATGGTTGAATCATAGTGTATGAGTGTTTGTTTATTTATTTATTTATTTATTTATTTATTATTTATCACATCGTTTTTATCTATTCATCTGTCAATGAACACTTAGGTTGTTTCCACACCTTGGCTATTGTGAATAATGCTGCAGTGAACATGGGGATGCAGATATCTCTTCAAGATAATAATTTGTTTCCCTTGGACATATATCCAGAGTGGAATTGCTGGATCTATATTTCTATTTTTAATTATTTGAGAAACCTTCATATTGTTTTCCATAATAGCTATACTAATTCACATTCCTACCAACAATGCACGAAGTTTCCCTCTTCTCTACATTTTCATCAACATTTAGTATCTCTTGTCTTTTTGACAATAGGCGTTCTAACAGATGTGAGGCAATATCTTATTTTGGTTTTGATTTGCATTTCCTTGATGATTAGTGATGTTGAGTACCTTTTCCTGTACCCGTAAGCCATTTGTACGTTTTCTTTGGAAAAATCTTTGAAAAAATGTCTATTGAAATACATTGTCCGTTTTTAGATTGGATGTGTGTATTTGTTTTTTGCTTTTGAGTAGTATGAGTTCTTTATATATTTTAGATATTAACCCCTTATCAGATATATGATTTGCAAATATTTGCTCCCATTCTGTAGGTTGCCTTTTCATTTCCTTTGCTGTGCAGAAACTTTTTAGTTTGATATAATCTTACTTGTTTATTTTTCTTTTTGTTGTACTTTCGTTGTCATATCCAAAAAAATATTGCCAAGATCAATGTCAAGGAGCTATTTCTCTACATTTTCTTCTAGGAGTTTTATAGTTTTATGTCTTACATTTAAGTCTTAAATCTCCTTTGAGTTAATTTTTGTGAACGATGTAAGATGAGTCCAATTTCATTCTTCTACATATGGTTAACCAGTTTTCCAAGCACCATTTATTGAAGAGACCATCCTTTCCCCATTGAGTACTCTTAGCTCCCTTGTCAAATATTAGTTTTATTATGCATAGGTTTATTTCTGGGTGCTCTATTCTGTTCCATTTATCTACGTATCCATTTTTTATGTCAGTGCCATACTGTTTTGATTGCTTTAGTTTGAAATCAAGAAGTGTGATGCCTCCAGCTTTGTTCTTCTTTATTAAGATTGTTTTGACTCTCCAGGGTCTTGTGGCTCCAGATAAATTTTAGGACCGTGTTTTTCTATTTCTGTGAAAATGGCATTGAAATCTTGATAGAGATTACATTGTTCTATAGATGGCTTTGGATAAAAAACCATTTTAACAGTATTAATTATTCTGATCCATGAACACATGATATTTTTTCTATTTGTTTTTGTCTT
>NW_006432669.1:11889201-11911145 GCF_000325575.1 Pteropus alecto
GGTGGATGGTCATAAATAAGCCCTGAAGGGGTCAGGATAGGTGGAAAGACATTTGCGTTTACTATAAGAGCCTGAAATAGTCTTCACTGTTTTCCATCTCTCGATTCATAAGGTGCTGACACCCCATGGAAATCAGAAAGCTGATGCACTAGCTCAGGTATGATATGAGCCTTAACAACTGACCTTAGAGTAGATAGAGCAGATTGAGTACATAAGAAGAGCCACCACAGTGGTGCCTGGGTGGAATGGTACATTGCCAAGGATACTGGATTGCCCTTGAAATACAGTGACTTGGTAATTGCAGTAACAGCATCTCCTGTGTGACTAAACAATGCCTAAGTCAACTGCTAAAGATGTCTGGAGCCATCCACCTGAGTTTCCAACTGGTGAAGGATTGGCAAATTGATTATAATGGCTCCCTCTTTCCAAGGGAAGGCACGGTGTCTGCTCTAACCAACCTTTCCACTTTTGCCGCTCATACCAGGTTGCCACCATTAGGGTATTAGAGAAGCTGAGCACTATGCATGGATACCTCAATGAATACACAGCAATTAGGGGTCACATTTCAAAGGTCATGTTATGCAAGACTGCACAAAAGAACATACCAGTGAATGGAGATTTTATCTCCCCTACAGCCCGCAAGCAGCAGGGTTGATAGAAAGGGACAAGGAAATATTGAAGCAGAAGATTAAATTACTAACAGATAAAACCACAGTGGCTGGATGAACTAATGTATTGTCACAGGCTTTAACACATTTGAATGATCAACCAGGAAGGCCTCTTGCCCCAAATGCCAGACTGGGATCCCCTGCCAAGACACCCAGTGCTATAAAGGTACGGAAGTCATGGAAAACAGCCATTGCCCTGACTCTTACCGTGAATCAATGTGCTATGCTGCTGAGAACACCAAGTCTCTTCTTGAATGGGAAAGGCATTATCTACTGGAATTTGCAATGAGATGTCCCACAGGGTCAGGAGAGTTACTTTGGACCCTTGCATGAGTGGAAATTACTCAGTCTCCACTAGGATCTCATTGTCCAGCTGCAAAATCAGACCTGTTAAATATTCACTATACCTGGAGTGAAATATTCCCCCACTGAAAGAGAAGCCCTTACTAAATTTATTCAGCAATGCTTAAAAGATAGCCAACAAAGCCTGTCTTTACTGAACACTAAAATATCTTTAATCAGGAAAGCTGTCCTTCAGAATGGATGGCCTTGGACCTCGTTACTGCCTCACCAGGAGGCACTTGTGGCGTTATCCCAACACAATGTTGTATGTTCATACTTGATGAGTCTGCTAATGTATCATCTTTATTAAATCACATGAGGACACAAATGAACACCCCAAGTGATCTGACCCCCAGCCTAGGAGACTTAATAAATCAGTGGTTCGATCACAGGGCTCTTGGTGGAAAAAATTGTCACTTATTTTTCGAATCGTTATCTTAATCTGGTTTTTTTTTTTTCCTTGCATATGCTTATATTGTTGCTTTGGTATTTGCCTCCAGTGCAATCAGATAGCTGCCAAATGAGCCACATCCACATTAGTGAAACCCCTTGCTGACTGCTCAAGGCACACTGCAGAAGAGGGGTGTATGTAAGTTTAACAGCTAGTCACGAAGGGTGGAATGTTGGAGGAGGTGATGAAGAGGATGTGACCACCTGTTGACCCTCGAGTTGTACTGGCACAATTGGAGGCTCCTTTCCTCCTCCCCTGTCCTTGGAATATATGCTCTTCCCACTGTTCCCACACTAGGAGCAGTTCCAAGGACACAGTCGTAAGAGAGTAAGGTGTTGTTGAGGCCATCTGGATTGAATATATGACTGAACTCAGGTAAGGCCTCTATATAAACTTTTAAGATTCTAGTGGGTGCGTGCGGAGATCTACTTGTTTTGTGGCCACTGAAGACGAGTCTCCTAAGTAATACCCCTTGATTATTAAACCTGCATCTATCAATCTTGAGTAGTCTACCTCTTTGGTCTCTCCTTGTCTGCTGTGTACAGGGGCCAGTTTGTGAAAGAACAAAATTTATTCTTAAGTATTTTATTGTTTTTGATGCTATTATGGATGGGATTATTTCTTTTTCAGGTAGTTCATTGTTAGTGTATACAAACAACTTATTTTTGTATGTTATTTTGTATCCTGCAACTTTACTGAATTCATTGATTTGTTCTAATAGTTTTTTGGTGGAGTCTGGGTTTCTGTATATAAGATCATGTCATCTGCAAACAGACAATTTTACTTCTTCTTTCCTGATTTGGATGCCTTTTATTTCTTTTTCTTGTCTGATTGCTATGGTGGGACTTCTAGTATTTTGTTGAATAGAAGTGGTAAGAGTGGGCTTGTCTTGCAAAAGCTTTAAATTTTTACTATTGAGTGTAATATTAGCTGCGGGCTTGTCATATATGACCTTTATTATGTTGAAGTACATTCCTTCTACATCCAATTTGTTAAGAGGTTTTATTATGAAAGGATATTAAATTTTCTTAATTTTTTTGTGTCTGTTGAGAAGATCATGTGATTTTCATCCTTCATTTTGTTGCAGTGACATATCACATTTATTGATTTGTGTGTATTGATTCTTTCTTGCAACTCAGGGGTAGATCTTTATTTTATCATGGTTTATGGTCCTTTAATGTGCTAATGAATTCAGTTTGCTAGTATTTACTTATTTATTTTATTTTATATTTTCCCCTTTATTATTGTGCCCCCCCCTTCCACCCTTGACCTATGGATGTTGCCATTTCCCCTTATGAACTGGATCTCTGAAGGCGGGGCGTTTCCTCCCGCATGCTCGCAGTGTATATTGCATTTCATGTGTACTACCCAAAGTCAAATCTCCTTCCGACACCATATGTTTGACCCTCTTTGCCTCTGGTAGCTCCTCCTTCACCCTTTCCCTCTGGTAACCACTAAACTATTGTCTGTGTCTATGAGTTTTTGTTTGTTTTGTTCATTTGTTGCTTTCAGTTTTATATCCCACATGTAAGTGAAGTTTGCTAGTATTTTCTTCAGAATTTTTGCATCTATGTTCATCAGGGATATTTTGCCTGTAACTTTTTTCTTTTTTTAGAGTTGCCTTATCTGGCTTTGGTGTCAGGGTAATGCTGGCCTTGTAAAATGAGTTTGAGAGTGTTCTCTTCAAATGTTTTTGGAAGAGTTTGAAAGGAATTGGTATTAATTCTTCTATAAATGTTCGATAAAATTCACCAGTGAACCATTTGATTCTGGACTTTTGTTTTTTGGGGAGCTTTTATATTAATGCTTCAATTTCCTTACTAGTTATTCGTATTTTAAGATTTTTTATTTTTTCTTGATTGGTAGGTTCTATATTTCTAGGAATTTATTTGCTTCTTCTTGGTTGTTCAGTTTGCCTGATTCTTGAAAGTGTTTGTTATTGTTGGGCTAATGGGAGAGAGAAGGTAGTGTGAATGAAGCAGCAGAAAGGTACAGAGATAGGAAATAGCGTGGAATGTTGGCTGTCTATGTTGAGTGTAGGTAGATATGGTGCAAGAATAATTAGCTTCTAAGGTTGTGTCTTCACAAGTTGGCTGCTGTGAGGGCTACAATGGAATATGAGTGATAGGCTGGTGGTCATCAATAATTTATTAGGTAAGAGATTTGAATTTTGTTCTTTAGATTATCGGAAGTCATTGGAAGGCTTTTAAGCAATGCATTACTTTGATGGTTAATAAAGATTAGTATTATTACTTAAAAGTCTTTCCTCAAGCTTTGCTTGAATCTCCTATGAATCAAAAAAGAAGATTTAATGAAAATGTTAAATCAAATGCTTCTCCTTTCTGATATACTTGTTTGTCATCCACAGACAGGTAAACTAAAAAGTAGCTGCTGTCTAAAAAAGAAGATGAGCTTATTCATTGATAGATCAACCCTCTCACTGTCAGGTTACATGAAAGTGACCAACCTACCTGTTTATCGTTTTATCCATATGGAATTAACTGTTCTATAGGGCACCTCTTTGCTCAATAAAAACTTTTAGAAGTATTTAAAAGCTCATACATCTTAATGAGGCTGACTTCATAGATGAGAAAAGTTCAAATAAAATGCATGAAAATAAAAAGCCATCTGCTTTCCCAAAGATTAATTCTAATCCAGAAAATGCATCCAGCTCAGCATTATGCATTCTTTACTCGTAACAGCAGTGACTATAGAAAGACATTGCTTAGACATTAGTGCTCAAACTTTAGGACTTTTTATGTATTCTTATTTATTTATGTTGTCTTGAGCATTGAAAACCCAATATAGACGAGTAATACCCTGTAAAATTAGACACAGCCAAATGTATTGTTGTTTCATTTGATTTATATTATACTCATTTAGTTGGTTTATTTTCATACAATATCTTTGTAAAGCTAGCTAGAATTTATCATCTCTATATGCGGAAACTCCATGAGAAACAATTCAAAAGGCAGTTCTATGCTGGGTTCTCTGTTTACAATGCCAAGCATAGCTGAAACTCCTTAACAAAATATGTGCATCAAAAAGAAATTCTGTGTATGCAATGCAAAGCCTGAAGGGATAAAGGTAAAGATAAACATGAGCAGTCTAAGCGATGGCTCCCAGACTAAGTCCTAGGCAAAGAAAACACAAGCTGAGACTGCTCCTGGGGCTGAGCCTTGAGTCCTTTCAAAGACTGGGGAGGATTTGACAGTTCTGGTTTTAAGATGGTAAGAAGAGTAATAGACAAAACTCTTATTGAATAAAGTGTTTATCTGATAATCCAAAGATACCATAGGCATGATCAGCAACTCTTTGGCCAATGAGTGGAAGAATAAGCATAGATTAACTACTTGTAAAGTTTAAGTTTATTATCTTAATGACAGTTGACATTTCAGATGAGATGCTAGCAATAGCAGGATAGAGAGGAAGCTCAAAATATGAACTATATATTGTAAACTATAAAGCTGATCTTTAGAAATTATATGTTTTTGAGTAGACATTTGAATGTTTGTTTAGAGAATATATATACTTGAGAAATATACTTTTGTTAAGCTTTCTATTGTTCCATTAAACAAAATGTTTTGTATGTATTTATATTAATAAATATAAAGTTACACTTTTTTTCATAAAAACTTTGATTTGTTGGTATGCAGAGACTCTCTTGTGCCTCCCTAATATTCATCAGAGTTGAACTCAATCAATTGGCAGATGTATTAAGTAAGACTCTTTAAGTTGCAAGGGTCAGAAACCTAACTTTATCTGGTTTATGCAGAGGGAAAAAATAGCTCAGATGCTTTGGAAGATGACAAGAGCTAACATTTGTTTTGTATCTACTATGTGTCGGGTAAGAACCTATACTCTCTTATCAGATGGACTGGATGCTATTCTTTGCTTTGCTACTTCCTAGCATTATGACGTTGGGCAAGTTACTTTCTCTTTGTGTCTCAGTTTCCTTATTTATGAAAGGAAGGTAATAATAGTACATCATAATATCATTGCAAGGATTTAGTGAAGTGATATATATAACATGCTTGGAACAATGTTATCATCTCTTTAATCCTGATAACATCCTCAATGAGGAATATATCATTTTATAAAGGAACAAAAGGCTCAGAAAACATAAGGGATTTGCCTAGGGTCACACAGTTAGGTAAGATGGGGCTTCTTTCTACCTCTCTTTGTTGGCTTATGACCAGTGATAACTGTGCTTTGAGAAGGTTAACTTGGTGAAAGATTGTAAATGAGTTAGAAAGGAGAGAAAAGCAGCCCATTAAGAGGCTGTTGTTCAAAGAACAAGTGTTGGCAAGGATGTGGAGAAAAGGGAACCCTCAAACACTACTGGTGAGATTGAAAATTGGTACAGCCATTGTGGAAAACAGTTTGGAGGTTGGGATTGAAAATTGGTGCAGCCAGTGTGGAAAACAGTTTGGAGGTTTCTCAAAAAATTAAAAATGGATATTCTTTTTGACTCAGCTATTGCACTTGGGTATTTATCCAAAGAAAACCAAAACAATAATTTGCAAAGATCTATGCATCCCTATGTTCATGGCAGCACAATTTACAATAGCCAAGATATGGAAGCAACCTAAATGCCCATCAACAGATGACTGGATAAAGAAGTTATGGTTCATATATACAATGGAATATTACTCAGCCATTTAAAAAGTGAAATCCTACCATTTGCAATGACATGGATGAACCTAGAGATTATTGTGCTGAGTGAAATAAGTCAGACAAAGATAAATACCATAGGATTTCACTTATATGTGGAATCTAAGAAACAAAAAGAACAAACTAATCAAAACCAGACACACGAATATAGAGGACAATCTGGTGATGGACAGAGGGGAGGGGGATTGGAGGTCTGGGAGAAAGGAGTGAAAGGTTAAATAAGTACAAATCAGTAGTTGATAGATGGTCATGAGGATGGGGAGCATGGCATAGGGAATGCAGTTAGCACTAATGTAATGGCTAAGTGGAGAGCCAGAAGAGAGAAAGAGCAATTAGGGGATTGTTTTATAAACTATATAAATGTCTAACCACTGTACTTTTTTAAAAAAAAAAAAAAAATAAGCCATAGCAATGATTCATCTAAGAAATCATGAAGGTCTGAGTTTGAATAGTAGAAACTGGAATACATAAGATAGGATTGATTTGAATGATATTATGAAGATAGAGTTTTTAGACCTTAGCAATGAATTAGATAATAAAGGAAAAAGGTATTAAAGGCAACTGTGGCAAGAATGTGTATCTAGCAGCTGTCATAATCCCCAATGTCTGGTGTATAACAGATTCGCAGTTAGGGGTTTTTTTGTTTGTTTGTTTTGTTTTTTCCAGTGAATGAATGAATAACAATTAGACCTTAAGTATGAGTGTCTAGGAGCACTGAGTTGTAAGAAAATTTAGGAGAAAGAGCAGGTTTGGGAGGGAGGCTGGTGAGTTTCATTTTAGGAGTAGTTATTTGGAGAAGCCAGCAAAAATCAGGTGATTCCCAACAGACAGTTGAAAATATAAGTCTGGCGCTTATGTGAGATTTCAGAACTAGAGGTAGAGACTTAGGAGTCTTCTTGGTGAATGTGAATGTTGAACCATATGATGAATTAATGTTTTCAATGGAGAAATACCCAGAAAAGAAGGACAAGGGAAGATCAATTGGGCAAGGTGAAGGAGGTGAGATACCTTGAGGTGTGTGCATAGGAGCAGCCAGAGAGAGTGGAGGTGAGCCAGACACCCCCGGAGGGCAAGGAAGCCAGAGTACCCAGAGCTACTGGTTAGAGCCAGGCAGCATGAGGTGAGAGAGTCCACAAGAACTGAAGATGAGAAGGCCATTTTTTTCCAGAGCTGTCTCAATAATATAATGGGAATGGAAGCTAGATTTCACTGGGCAGAGGCATGGATAGATGAGGTTTACCAGCTATTGAAGTCATCTCCTTCCAACTGTGCCAGGTGTTTTGAATGGCTGGGCCTTTGTCAGACCGCATTCACTTAGACTCAAACTCCAGAGGTAAAAGTCCCTCCTAACAGTAATCACCTTACTATCTGAAAATGGCAGGAGAGAAAAGAGAGAAGCCCACAAGATAGATGGGACATGTTTATAATCTCTTCACAAAATGCTATTTTGTCCTTGATCAAATGCAGAAAGACCAAATAAAGAAAGACCCTGAGTTTACCAAAGAAGTAGTATTAAAGAATGTTTGTCAGGAGTGGGAGATTTTAATATGGCCATAAACTGTATAGAAGAACCATGTAGAAACAATGGTAACTTCAGGGTGGACCATGAGGATTTTGAGTTTCTGAAAGATAACCACATGTATTAAGTCTATTGGAGTGTTGAAATGAGGATCTGTGGTTTAGGAGAGAGGGTCAGCAATAATAACCATTTGATTGCCAGTCCTGTTGTTCCTCCTTCCATAATTGATACCTGTAGACCACATCTCCGTTTCTCTTTGCCTTTGCCATGACCCCATTCCATGCCCTTATTACGCTTACTGAGACTATAACCAGACAGATGCCCTTTCCCCCAGTCCCTCTCTTCCCCTTTATCCTTTACATGCTGCTCAGGTTAATCTTCTGGAAACTCAGCTCCAATCAGTGGCTCCAGTGCACCATTATATATATCAGAAAAGCCCATATACCCAACAAAAAAACTTTTTTTTCTAATTTCCTGTTTCCCCCCGCTCCCATGACCTGCTAAATGTTTATTTAATGATAAAGGCCTACTTTCGATCTTTCCCCATCCAATTTTGCAATTTATAATAGTTGAAGCAGGTTGAGAGGCAAGGAAACATCTATTTTCCCTCTAGTTTGAGTGGAATCTTTTTTTTTTTTAATACATAAAAATTTTATTGCTAAACATGAGGACATTTTACTTAGTAGAATATTATTGGGGTTGTACATAATGTGTATTCATTTTCTGTGGAGATTTACACACATATTTTTATGCATCACAGTTCAATGTAATAGCACCAGAAAGAAAGAAAAAATAACCCACCATCCTTAATGCTATTTTAACAAAATGTTTTAAATTATGTTTCTTCCAGTTAATGGTTTAGAAAGAAAAATGGGGAAAGTGCATGCATTTTACTAGAATGAGCCATCAGAGACCTAAATAAATGGACCAAATGAGTTTGTTTGAATGTTTCCATTTACACAAGATTACGCATCCAAATAAAACTGTGTACATTTATTTAAATATGTAATCGAGGAGCTGAACATTAGTGGCACTTATTGCCAAGTGTAACATCCCTGGTTTACACATGTGGGTACCTCAATGTGTTGTTAAAAAGCAGAAAATAGTTCTTTCTATATGCATTTTATGCAAATTTCACAGCTATTGCTATTGTTCATCAGCTTTATTGCTTCTCATACACAAGGCACCTGCACATATTAGTAGTAATGTTGCTATCAAAAAGAAGGCTATATTCAAGTTCCTCAAGTTTTCTGAGCCTTTGGGAAAGTTTGAGTTCATTCATCATCTTTCATTCAACAAATGGTACCAGTCACTGTGCTGATACTAGATTAGAAAGGCATTTGAATCATCTAGGCATTTTATTTTATCTTTATTTTTTATTATTTTTTTCCATCTAGACATTTTTAAGTGTCTTTCCTACTGATCTCAGTACCGTTTGTTGGGATAAACCTGTCCTGGTCCATGACTCAAATCTTTTTAGGCCACTGACTTGTTAGGCCACCATTTGGTTGTTAAGACAATGCTCTAGGGAAATGCTTGTGCTATCGTGTGCATGATGTGGCACAAAAGTATGAATGGGGACCCACGTATGTAAATATTTAAAGAGTTATCAACCAAATTAACAGTGTTAAAAAAAAATAAGTTCTATTCTCTTACCTTGTTCCTCTCTTCACAATGACTAGAGGCTGCATTTGAATTAAAAATTCTTGGGTTCCTCAGAGTTCTATGTTGGAATGTGGCAGCATTGGGGAGCTAGCCCCTGGCCAAGGCCTGCAGCCTGCTCCATTCTTTGCATCCCTTGGCTGTGTCATGCACCACAAGGGGCTTTACATTCACATGGGTGGATACTGTGGCTCACACACCCAAGCTCTGTCCATGCTGCACAAATAGTTATCCCAGGCCTAGTGAAGAGACCTGAATAGACCCTGGAAGTAGTTTTTGGCCACTTGGGAAAAAAAATTTGGGTTCCCATGTTCCTGGAAGGTGGTCTAGAAGAGAGGATGAATGAGCTGAGGCCTTTTTGATGGAGGAGGATGAGAGCTCTCTCCCTATACCACCAAGTGGATCTCCGGACTGAAATGGAGATTTCTGGATAACTTGTGAGTGTAATGTACTCCTCTTGCTTCTTAAGCACATGAGTATCCAGGCCTTAACTATGGGTACTTCTCTGGTCCCTTTTGGCCTTTTTTGCACAGCTATAACATTAGGTGGAAGCAAGTGCAAAGAAGAAACTATATACATGAAGATTACTCTAACCTTCTTTTCTCCTTCCACCGAACTCCATCCCACTGTGGTGACACAGACCTAGTATGACTGAACCATGTTTGGAGGGAGGGGTTGTTTTGGCGTGAGTGCTATCAGTGTGTTTGTGATCATGAACGATCACTGTGCAGTAAAGACGCAGCTCTTTCAAGGACTTGGGTTCTGATGACTTCTGCCTAATCTGTTTCATTAATGCTGAATAAAGCGTGAACAAAGGAAGGTTGAAGGAGAGCGAGATAGCAAGCTGACGGAAAGATACTGCTAGAGAAGTACAATTACTGAGGGATTTTCAGGGTTAAACTAGAGGTAGTTTCATTTGTATATTGTTTAAAAGTAATATGAATTAATATGAATTATCAATAAAGAAAATCAGTTGACTAAGATATTGATATTGAATAACTGAATGATAGTAAGAAATGCATATACCAAGTGATACAAAGCTATGCAAATATGTCTACATGACAAAAATTTGTGAGTAAGTGACATGAATTAACAAGATAATGATGTGATGATGATGAAGAACATTTATTGGGTGCTTGCTTTGTGCCATGCACTGTTTTAAGGCCCTTACATATGTCAAGTCATTTAGTCTTTACAAAACCCTCGAGGAAGATACAATTAGTGACCCCAGTTTTCAAATGAAAAATAAAGCACAGAGCTATTCAGTAATTTGAATGAATAGTACAGATTGTAAATGTTAGAGCCATGATCTGACTCCAGAGCCTCCACTTCAAACCACTACGTGTAGAGACTGAGGTGTCGTCATCAATGAATTAGGGTAGAGTATCCTCTTTTTTTGTTTTGGTCTTTTTTTTTTTCCTTGTTACATAAATAAAAGAGTGGTAACATACTTATCAATAAATAGTTCATTTCTTTTTTTTTAGTTTATCTCTAATATTTTTCTCTGGGAAGTTTGTGGGCACCATAGTTCCTATTTTCCTCACCCACTCCTCTTCTCTTACCCCATCTGATGCTAATTTTGTTCCCACTGTTTGTCCTCAAGGTCTCCATTTTGTCCTTGACCCTTATTAGATAGATCTTGGGCTGGAGTGAGTAACAGACTCCAGAGCTCTTCATAGTGGTTATAGTGTATGACTGGATTAATTAATGGGAAAAGCAAATTTGATTAAAAACAATGTTGATTTGAGGGAAGATTAAAATTTAGGACTGAAATATTGACACAAGGGGAAGGAATGGTATTTGATTCCCTTTTTAATTCTTTTAATACTTACTGCTCCACTGAAGTTCTCTTTTTTGTACCATTTTTTTGTATTTTATATGTTTCTAGGAATGTTTCCATTTCATCAATGTTTTCAAATTTTTTGGTGTATGGTTGTTCATAATAGTTTTTATTATTATTTTTAAATGTCTGCTGTCTCCTTTTTTAGTTTCCCTTTTCATTATTGAAGTTTATTAATATGCATCTTTCCCCCTTTTTCTCTTGCTTAATCTTACTATGAATATGTTTATTTTATTATATTAATCTTTTCAAAGAACCAGCATTTGGTTTTGCTAATCTTCTCTAACCTTTATTATTTCTTTTCTCCTTTTTTTGTCAGGATGTGGAGGTGGGTGGATACTCTCTGTTGTTCTAAGTTCAAGTTCTTGAGTTGAATGTATAGTCATTAAAAAAACTTATTATGGCAACTTTCATATATTTTATATATTATTTTATACGATATATAAAATAGATAACAATATATAAAATATTATGTGCGTATATGTGTATATAGACACGTAATTTTTATATACACATGTATATGTGTATATATACATAATATTTTATATATACGTATACACACACAGCTTTAGCAATTACAGTCTGGACAATCTACTCTCCTCTCTATCCTGTTCACGTCTCTCTTCCCTCAGATTGATTTGCAGCAAACCTTATATACCGTATCATCTAACCTAAAAATATCTACACATTTCCAAATATAGGGGTTCTTTTTTGAAATGTAACTACAATGCCATTATCCCTCCTAAATGGTTAAAAACTGAGTGATATCTCTTCTTTGTATTTTATTTTATTTCATCTTAGAAAGGACACATAACATGAGATCTGCCCTATTAGTAAATGTATTAATGCTCAATACAGTATGGTTAACTGTGGGTACAGTGTTGTGTGGCAGAGCTCTAGCACTCATGCGTTATATGTAACTGAAACCTTATTTTTGTTTAACAGTAATTCCCATTTTTCCTCTCCCCCTGGCCCTGGCCACCACCATTCTACTCTCTGCTTCTGTGAATTTGACTATGTTACATACTTCATGTAATGGAATCATGCAGTATCAAATGACTTGCTAGGTCCCACTTATTTTGCTTTTGCTGCATGTGCTTTGACACCATATCCATGAAATAATTGCCAAGACAAATGTCATGAAGTTTTCTTTTAGGAGTTTTATAGTTTTAGCTGTTACATTGAAGTCTTCAATCAATTGTGAGTTGATTTGGTGGATATCCAGTTTTCCCAGCACCATTTATTGAAGATACCGCCCTTTGCTCATTGTGTATTCTTGGCACCCTTGTTGAAGACCAGCTGATCAAATGTGCATGGGTTTACTTTATTTTATTTATTTTTTATTGTGTTTAATTGGTCTATATGTCTGTATTTATGAAAATACCATACTGTTTTAATTACTGTTGCTTTGTAATATATTTTAAAATCAGCATCTGTGATGTCTTCAGTTTTGTTCTCTTTCTTAAAATTGTTTTGGCTTTACAGAGTCTTTTGAGGTTTCATATGAATTTTAGAATTGCTTTTTCTGTTTCTGCAAAAAATGCTATAGAAATTTTGATAAGTATTATATTGAATCCAGATTACTTTGGGTAGTAAGAACATTTAACAATATTAAGTCTTCCAATCTACAAACACTGAATATCTTTCCCTTTATTTGTACCTTTAATTTTTTTTCGTCTATGTTTTGCAATTTTCAGTGTACAAGTGGTTTACCTCCTCGGTTAAGTTTATCCCTAAGCATTTTATTTTTTTTTGATGCTATTATACACGGGATTGTTTTCTTAATTTCTTTTTCTGATAGTTCATTGTTAGTGTGTAGGAATGTAACTGATTCTTTTGTGTGTAGATTTCGTACCCTGCAACTTTACCAAATCATTTATTAGTTCTAAGAGTTCCTGGGTGGAATCTTTAGGGTTTTCTACATTTAAGATCATGCCATCTGTAAACGAAGATAGTTTGACATCTTTTTCTATTTGGATGCCTTTACTTTTTTTTCTTGCCTAATTAGTGTGGCTGGAACTGTGGCAAGGGTGAGAAAAGGGTGGCATCTTTGTCTTGTTCCTGATATAGGAAGAAAAGCTTTCCATGTTTCACCATTCAGTATGATGTGGTAGGCCTTTATATATGACCTTTATTGTGTTGATATATGATATAATTTCCTTTTATTCCTTAGTTTGTTGAGAGTTTTTATCATGAAAGGATGTTGAAGTTTATCAAGTGCTTTTTCTGCATCTATTTAGATAATCATGTGATTTTCACTGTTCATTCTGTTAATATGGCATATCGCATTGATTGAATTCCATATCCCTTGCAGCCTAGGAAAAAATCCCCACTTGGTCAGGTGTATGATATTTTTTGATTTGTGCTTTTGAATTCATTGAGGATTTTTGTATCTATATTCATTGAGAATATTAACTGGTAGTTTTCTTTTTTGTAGTCTTTTTCTTTTTGGTATTAGGGTAATGCTAGCCTCATAAAATAAGTTTTGAATTATTCTCTTTTCTTCAATTTTTTGAACAGACTTTGAGAAAGATAGTTGTTAATTCTTGAAATGTCTGATAGAATTAATCAGTGTAGCAATCTGGTCCTAGGTTTTTCTCTGTTGGGAGATATTAGATGACTGATTCAATCTCCTTTTAAATTGTAAATTTGTTCAGATTTGCTATTTCTATATAATTCAGTCTGGGGAGATCGTATGTTTCTAGGAATTTATTCATTTCTTCTAGGTTATCCAATTTGTTGATGTATAATTATTCATAGTAATCTCATGATTTTTTTTTTATGTCATCAAAACTGAGTGATGTCTTAATATTTAATTTCCCTAGTCTAAGGATTATTTTTACAGTTCATTTGTTTGAATCAGTATTGAAAAATATTCCCTACATTGCAATTTCTGAGATGTCTTTTAAGTTACTTTTGATCTACATATTCCCTCTCAATTATTTTCTTGCTATACATTTGGTGAAGAAATTGCATAGCTCCTGTACTTTAACTTGCCCTGCAAGTTAATTTGTTTCATTTTTGCTTTCAAATTTTGGAGATTAGTTTTTTAATTTAATTTTCTTTTAATTATGAAAATTAATAGTTACAAAGTCAATTTTATAAAACAAGATATATTCAGATAATTTCAACTTTTATCCCTGTTTGCTCCACCTCATTAGTTTTCCCTCCTTATAATTAAACATTTAAAAATGTTCTTGTTTATTCTTCCATTTAAAAACAATAAATAAGTACTCTGTGGCTTTTGCTGATTGCATCACTGTGGTGTCGTTTAATATGTCCCTCTGTGCCCTTCAATTCCTGTAAATAGGTAGATAGATCTAGGACATGCATTCTCAACAGGGGTGATATCACCCTCAGAGAAGTGAAAATTGGCTCTTTGGAAGTTGAACAAATCTTACTCTTTATCTATCTCTCTCAAATGTTAATATATATTGTTTTCATAACCACTAACATTAAATTAGAGAATTTCCCATGTGATTTCATTTTTTAAAAGAAATATTCTATTTAATGTTTTCAAATATATAAATGTTTAAGCTCCATTTCATTTTTATATAGTGAACATAATATTAAAAATTTGACTTTTATTGCTGATTCCTTTTTTCTTAACATAATCATCTATTTTTGTGAATCTTTTGTAAATGCCTTAGTTTGTCGGGTATGGGTTTCTCTTTCTGTTTGTGTGTGTGTGTGTGTGTGTGTGTGTGTGTGTGTGTGTGTGTGTGAGAACCAACATATTCATAATATTGTTCAAATTCTTGATGTGTGTTTATTTTTTATCTCTTTCATTTATCTATTTCTGAGATGGGTGTGTTAAAATCTCAAATTATTATAATTCATTTATGTATTTCTTTCTGTACTTATAGCACTTGCTGTTTGAAATTTTTCAAGCACCATTCTTAGATGCAATGATGTTAATCGGGCTATATTATCTTGTTCTATTGTTACTTTTACCAGTATGTAATATTCCTTTGTATCGTTTTTTACCTTCCTTATGTTTTGTCAGATATTAATTGCTTTCTTCTGTTTCATTTGCCTAATAATTTAAAAAATCTTTTCATATTCAACCTTTAAAATTTTTCTAAGTTGTTTTGTCTCAAGAGAATCTTGTATATAATGTATTACTGACTTTGTTTTTTTTTGGCCATTCTGAGACTTGTGTCTGTTAATTGGTAAATTATACCCATTGATATTTATTGCTATTACTAATATAGTAGGACTTATTTTTGACACCTAATTTCATATTTTACATTTGCTGTACTTTTTATTTCTTTTTTCCTCTCTCCCATTTTCAATTAAACACATTGTTTCTTCTACTGATATAAAAATTTTTATTTCTACTTTCGTTGTTGCTATACAATCTATTCTCAGTATAGCATAGGAGGAATTCTTTCAAAACTTAAGTAAAACATGCCAGTTCTGCACTCTAAAACTTCCAATGCCTTTCCTATTCACTCAGATAAAAACCAGTCATTAATTTGTTTGAGTGTGTAGTACTTGGTTAAATATTACACTTATACAACCTGATCCCATAATAATTAATCAACCTCATCTCCTACACCTCTCCCTCTTGCCCATCAAATTCTTGCAACTGTGCTTTGCTTGCTTTCTTCAAATGCTTTAGGCATCTTGTAGCATCTAACAGCATCTTTACACTTGCTGTTATCTCTGCTTGAATGTTTCTCCCTTATATATCACTTGACATATTCCCTCACCTTTTTCAGGTCCCTGCTCAGATATCATCTTTTCAATGAGGTTTCTCCGATTATTTTGTTTTCCACATGACATAGACTATCTTTTTTTTTTTTTCCATTGCAGTTTTCACCACCGGATATTCTATCAATTTATTGCATCTCTTTCCCACAAGAAAATAAATCTCCATGCAGGTAAGGACATTGTTTTGTTTCCTGTGGGCTCTCCAGAGACTAGAACAGTGCCTGAAACATTACAGGTACCAAATAAAATATATATTATGCAAAAAAAGAATGAATTTGGAAGATTTGCATGCCAGAATCTTCAGGTCTTTAAGGTCTGCAGCTAGATGTAAGAATTAATGTGAGTTTGGATGTCAACCATGCCATGTGCCCCTAGGTGGTCTGTAGTATCTATGATCTTATATGATAAGATGAGTTGCACTTTTTTTTCCTCAGTGTAGTAGAATTTTGAAAACTTGGTTTTCTGGAAATATTTGTATGGCAAATCGTAATTATTCTAAAAAGATATTCTTGGTAACAGGAGAGGAACAAGATCAATGTAAAGTAAAGAGGATCAACTCTGCAGTCCACTTTCAGGATAGTTAATTATACCATGAGTTAATTATACCATGAGTTAATTAGATCCATCTTAAATAAAGGGAAGTCTTGTTAAGCCAAGTTATAAAAGCATTGGGTTGGGTTTGTTTTTGACAACATGGAAGCAATGATTGAATTCCTGTAGCCCTTTTAGAATGTATTAAAGCTTGGATCTGGTAAAATGCTTTATAGATATTTATAAGTCAGATAGGCACATGCAGTGGAAAGAATATGAGCTTTGCAATTAGATTTGGATCCCAATCTTAGCAACACTACTTCCTGTTTATCACTGAACAATGAATTTGAACTTTCTGCATGTCACTTTTCTCATCTGTATCGTAGGGAAACTGCCACAATGGTAATGTGAAGGCCAAAAGTGAATGTATGCAAAAGCACTTAGTATGGTACTAGACATATAGTATCTAATGATAATAGTTAATATTTAGTGAGGGCTTATGTCTGTATGTTTACTTGTTTATTTCTCTTATCGACCCATTCCACAGGTAAGGAAACTGAGGTATAGTTAAGTAATTTACTCAAGTTCACAGAGGTAATAAGTGTTAGTGTTGAGTTTCCTGAATCCGGAGCCTATATCCTTAACTATTATACAATAATGCTTCTTGCTCAGAATAAATGCTAGCTTCCTTGACTTCTCTCTCTTCCTCCACCTGAAAACTATTAAATTAATAGAAGCAGATTAAGTACTATGTTGTTTCCCCTTAATATTGTTGTAGATGTCTGGCATAGTGCTTGTCTGTTAACTAACATGCCAATAAACTAAGGAGAGAACATAAGAAGGTGGTCAGGGTGAGGTCAGGAGAGAGGCAGGAGCCACAGTTCTCCTTTGTCTTTTGTTGTGAGCACAGGGTCTAGGATCTAAATTTCCTTTCTGATAGTCACTAGCCTAAAACATATATAGTTTGGCTAACTTGAAATCTTGGCATATTTTTAAACAGTAAAGAAATAGCTTCCTTTCATTGAAAGGATTTGGATGAAGAGAGCTTAACTGTCTGCCCTCCGATAATATCATGTATCATTTAGTGGAAATATGGAATGGTTAATTTTTAATTAGTCCCCATTGTTTAGCGAGCTGTTAAGTAGAATGGTTAGTGGTTAATGCTACTTGTTCTTTCCTGCGCCTTTAGTAGCTTTCCTTTCAAATTAACTCTCAGACTTGTTGGAAATATTAGATCTAATGTTTTTATTTTACCATTTTCATTACCAGAGCATATTTTCTAATTTCTTTCACAATTATTGTTTTCATTTTCGAATGTTTTGAGTCAGTTTAATAAAAACCTAAGCTAGATTGCACTTGTATATGGGCTGTGGCATTTTAACTAGATGGGGCAATGAGTTGATTTTCAGTAAAATGTTAGGCCTTTTATAGAGCCTGCAATGTTCGGTTACCTTAGTCCTCTGGAGAGATTAGATTTTCCCAACAGATAACATTTGTGCTTGGCATTGGGGAAGTGAATGCATTTGGAAATGAATTTCTTTTTATGCTTATTGCCCAGTTATTTCTTTATTGTCTTACAGGCTCGGATCTGATTTTACTGATATTATATAAGTTCCTCTAAGGGCAGAATAAACAATAAAAATTTTATTTACTTGGTTATTACTCAGATGACCAGAGCTTAGAAGACTTAAATTAGGATAAAGACAGATTTCAAAATATGGATTCTGTTAAGTCATTACTATCCACAATTAAGTGTTCTGGGGTTTCTGATAGTTTGGTTTTAGAATACAAGCCTTCCACATGAAAAGGCAAGAAGAAATGAAGACCCTCCAATTATGTTTCAATTCATTCAACTAATATCACTGTGAATAAAATAGACAAGAGATAATGAAAAACAAAACAAAATAAAACAAAACACCCAAACCAGCTATTGCGAGCTAAGAATTGCTACTAATTCCTGCTCTTGAGTCCTAAGTAGAAAATGGCATTAATATTGTTCATTAAGTACATGTCTATATGTTTTCATTGTGTTTAGAAAATCTTGGATTGCCAAAACCTATTTCCCATAGAACCATAAGGACAAGCTAATGAACTGGCTTGGTAATGGATGGAAGAAAAAAAAATGAGTACAGAGATTCTAGGGGCTGCTAAGACGCTGATGATTATTATCAGATGCAAGAAAGCCATCTTTCCTCCATTTCTTTAGGTAATGAGTGGAAGTCATGAGTGGGTACAATGAAGACAGAAACAGATGGAACAAGTAGATAAGTAGCCATTTACAAATATTTTCCATTTACAAATTAGCTGGACATGAAAAATGCATGATATGACTTATTAAATAAAGACATAGTGTCTTTCATGGGAAACAGATAAAATAATGCTAAATATGAATTAAAACTATGAGATGCATATTAATTTATTAATTTTTTATCAAATACATGAATAGAAATAGAAGTTAAACTAGTTTTGGACACTGAATTAATAACAACATATAGCTATTAAAAAAAAGAGACAGTTGATATCATGAAAAGGGTATTAGATTTAAAGTCTGTTTATTTGTGACCAGCCCAAATTCTTTCTCTTATTATCTCTGTTATCTTTGAAGAAGTTCCTAAACATACCTGAGTCTATATTTCCTCATATTAAAAATGTGGCTATAATAATACACACATCATCATCATCAGCATCATACTTATCTTATAGTGCTATTTAGCTATATATTAGATAAATTAATATAGAAGAAAACTCTTATATTAATGATCTTTAATAAATATCATTTCTCTTCTTTCTTCTTTTCACTTTTTATAATGCATAGCATTAGATTCATTCTGTAATGAAAATGGTATATCGATAAAGCTAGAATCTCAAACATGTTCTTGCCTACACTATAATTAGAAATTACATCTGAGGAAAAAAGCAATGAATTATGATGAATCATCTTGGTGCTATCATTGGTTTTAGTGTAATTGTTCGTTAAGCCTTTAAAATTATTAGACTTTGTTAATTAAAAAGCCTTTCCTGAAGTGCAATGAGGATGCTTACTCATGTCAATGATTTACAATGAGATCCTTTCTATTACAGATGTTACAGCTTCATTTGCGTAGTTGGGATAGTTAGCTGCCATATACATCATGTGCTCACTGTATCATGAAGTGGCTCCAACACATCACTGTAGATTAAAATGTGCTTTTGGAATCAGTATTAGGACCGGTAAAGAGAACAATGTTGGGCTATTTTTGTGTTAATTCTTGGCCACAAGCAAGATTAGTGTTGGAAGAGAAGAACACAGGTATCAAAATTACACATTTTTGATTTTACTTATTGGGCACATTATGATATCTTATTGCCCAGAGAGAGAAGAGAGGGTGATTAAGAGAGTCAATCTCTAGTTAAGGCAAATGCTGTGCTAAGAAAATGTTAGATAATTTTCTATGTTTTGGTGTAAAAACCATAACAGTTGATCTCCTAGCAATTTATCTGATTTTATCATTCAATGATGCTTTTAAGGGACTTCACACCCTCATTTATAATTTTTAATGAAAACTGCCATGGTAAATGGAGCAGTACATAGACCTACTATTGAGAACTTCTTATCTATCAAGGGCTATGAATCACAGAGTGGGGAAAGAAATCAAACTGGGGTCAAAAAAATTGAAAGCCATATATTTTGTTTTATATAGGAAAAATACAAAGGACGAAAATGCTTTTTTTAAAATTAACTTTATTGGGGTAACATTGGTTAATACAATCATAGCAGGTGTACATTATCATTTGACATCTGTATATTCTATTGTGTGTTCACCACCCAAAGTCCAGTTTCCTTCAGCTACCATATATTTGATCCTCTTTACCCACTTCACCCGCCCCCTACCCCCTATATTTGACCCCCTTTACCCTATCTATTTCCCCCCTCTTCCCCCACCCCACTAGTAACCACTGCTCTATAGCCCTCTGGTAACCACTAGACTATAGTCCATGTCCATGAGTCTCTGTTTGTTTGTCCTGCTCATTTGTTGCTTTTAGCTTTATATCCCACATATATGTGATATCATTTGATTTTCAGCTTTTTCTGTCTGGCTTATTTCACTTAGCATAATTATCTTGAGTTCTATCTATGTTGTCACAAATGGCAGTGTTTCATCTCTTCTTATGTCTGGGTAATATTCCATTGTATATATGTACCATAGCTTCTTTAGCCAATCACTATCATAGAGCACTTCTGTTACTTCCATGTCCTGACCACTGTGAATAGTGCTGCTATGAACATCAGTGTGCAAATATCTTTTTGGATATGGGTTTTCAGGTCTTTAGGGTAAATACCCAGTAGAGAGATTGCTGGATCATATGGTAGATCAATTCTTAGTTTTTTGAGAAACCTCCATCCTGTTTTCCATAGTGGCTGTACCAATTTGCAGTCCCACCAGCAGTGTATGAGGATTCCTTTTTCTCCACCTCCTCTCCAACATTTGTTATTGCTTGTCCCATTGGTTATAGACATTCTAACAGGTGTGAGATGGTATTTCATTGTGGTTTTGATTTGCAGTTCCCGAATAGCTAGTGATGTTGACTATCTTTCCATATATTTGTTGGTCTCTAAGGAGAAGTGTCTGTTCAGATCCTCTGTTCATTTTTTTGATTGGATCATTTGTTTTTTTGTTGTTGTTGAGTTGTATGAATTCTTTGTATATTTTGGATATTAGGACCTTATCGGAGGTGTTGCTTTCAAATTATTTTCCCATTCGGATGGTTGTTTCTTTACCTTGTTGAAGGTTTCTTTTGCTGAGCAGAAGCTTTTTAGTTTGATGTAGTCCCATTCATTTATTTTTGTTTTTACTTCCCTTGCTTTTGAGGTCAAATTCATAAAATTCTCTTTAAGACCAAGGTCCTTAAGTTTCATTCCTATGCTTTCTTCTATGCATTTTACTATTTCAGGTCTTATATTCAGGTCCTTAATCCATTTTGAGTTAACTTTGGCGTGTGGTGATAGAAAACAGTTTAGTTTCATTCTTTTGTGGGTAGCTTTCCAGTTTTCCCAGTACCATTTATTGAAGAGGCTCTCCTTTCTCCACTGTATGTTTTTGGCTTTTTAGTTGAAAATTATTTGCCCATATAAATATAGGTTTATTTCTGAACTCTCAATTCTGTTCCACTTGTCTGTGTGTTTCTTTTTCTGCCAATACCATGCTGTTTTGATTACTGTCACTTTGTAGTATAATTTGTCATGCAGAGTGATGCCTCCAGCCTTGTTCTTTTTTCTCAGGATGGCTTTGGCAATTCGGAGTCTTTTGTGCTTCCATACAAATCTGATGATTTCTTGTTCTATTTCTTTAAAAAATGGGATTTTGATGGGGATTGCATTAAATCTGTATAATATTTAGGTAATATTAATAAAGAATTAACTTTGTTAATTCTTCTAAGAACACAGAATATCTTTTTGTTTCTTTGTATCTTCTTCGATTTCTTTTAATAGGGTCTTGTAGTTTTCATTATATAGGTCCTTCACATGTTTTGTTAAATTTATTCCTAGGTATTTTATTCTTT
>NW_006432669.1:11914526-11922297 GCF_000325575.1 Pteropus alecto
GACGCTATTTCCCAAGCTTGTTGTTTCATTTTTCAATCTTACGATGTGTGTGTGTGTGTGTGTGTGTGTGTGTGTGTGTGTTGTTTATCTCCAGAATATCTATTCTGTTCTTTTTGAGGGTTTAAATCTCCTTGCTCTGATCATCTGGTTGTTTTTTCAATTCCTGAAATTGTTGACATGACTCCTTTTGGATCTCACTGAGTTTTTTCAGAAGTACTATCCTGAATTCTCTGTCATTTAAATTGCATATTTCTATGACTGTAAGCTTATTTTCTGGAGATGTTTCTCTTTCTTTCTGAGATGCCTTGTTACCTTGATTGTTCATGGTGTTTAATGGACTATTTCTCCTTCTGGGCATTAGTGGAAGTGTATTCTGTTGTTTTTCCAGAAATAAGGTTTATTAAATAAGGGTCTCTCTTTAGCCTGCTGCAAAGAAGGCACTCTTCTTTTGGTTTCCAGTAGGTGGCTTCTAAGCCTCTTGGATTCCTAGCAATTTTGGGAGTATTTGCTCAGATGACCCTGGGGCTCCATGATGATAGGTCTTGGAGAGTATGGGAGGGAGGGGCCCTCTAGGTCGGGGGTTGTGGCTGCAGCTCAGCCTTGGTTTTGCAACTTCTGCCAGCAAAAATCAACTGTTGTTTCTCTGTGGTCCTATCCTGCTTCTCTGCTTTCTGACCTGATGACTGTGCCCTGCAGCTGGTCGGCCATAGCTCACTGCTTTCCAAGGTAGAGATGTTCAGGAAACTCTCTGCAGGAACTCGCGCTCTTTCTCCCCTCCCCTTCCTCCTGCAGGGAGCTCCAGAGGCTGCGAGAGGTAGCTTCAGTCTTGTCAATGTTTGCTCAGATTCCCCTGGGGCTCCACGGTGATTGGTCTCAGAAAGTATTGGGAGAGGGGACCTCTAGGTTGTGGCTTGGGGACTGCAGCTCAGCCTCGGTTTTGCAACTGGGGCCCATACAAATCAGATGTTGTTTCTCTGTGGTCCTATCCCATTTCTCACTTTCTGCCCTGATGACTGGGCCCTCCGGTTGGCTGCGTACAAGCCCCGGCACTTCCAGGTAGGGCTGTTAGGAAAGTCACGGCAGCTTCTACCCTCCCCCCTCCTCATGCAGGGAGCTCCAGGGGCTGCGAGAGGCAGCTTCTTTATTTCTCCCAATCCACCGCCTGATACCTGGGGTTCTAACCTGTGGTAACTCTTATGTGCAGATCCCACGCTCAGACGTGCTGGTGTGCAGTTTGGGTGTTTTTGTTGAGTTTTAGATGTTCAGCTTATTGTTGTTTCAAGGGGAAAGATCTAGGGACGTCCCTCACTCTGCCATGTTTCCGCCGAGTGTCCTAACATCACTTTTTAATGCAATAAATGTTAATACAATGCTATTTATCATACTACATAAAATGATATTCTCAGGATAATGTTCTATATAGAAATATCTATTTTGTCTGTTCAATATGTATCTGTCTAGAACACATACATATGTATATTTCCTATATTGTATAAATATAGGTTAGCAGATACTAGAAAAAGACTAAAACATGAGAGATCTTTATCATGAAAAAAATCCAATGGGAACCTGAGGGCATGAATAATTTCAAGGTACAAAAATAATCGAAATAATATTGCAAAATGATGAATCAGTTGATTGTATGCATACTATTATATACTGAGCAATCACAGAGTCATTTTGTAGTTTTCTTGACAAAAATGCATAATCTGAATCTAGTATTAAGGATATGATTAGACAAACCAAATTGAACAACAATCTGAAAACAACTGGATTGTACTCTTTAAAACATAGTGTCATGAAAAATAAAGACTGAATAATTACTCAAGATTTTAAAAAGGACCTTGTTTAAAGTCTTACTATACAAAAATAACCTAGAACAGGTCACAGATCTAAACATAAAATGTAAAACTATAGTGGTTTTAAAAGCAAATGTAGGAGAAAGTCTTTGCGACCTGGGATTGGGCAAAGAATTCTTAGACATAGTACCAAAAGCATGATCCTTCAGAGAAAAAACAAAAAGTTAAATTGACTTTTATCAAAATTAAAAACTTTTGTTCTGGGAAAGACTGTTAAGATGAAAAACTAGCTACAAACTGGGAGAAAATATTTGTGAATCACGTATCTGACAAGGAACTTAAATCTAGAATGTATAAAGAAAGCTCAAAACTTGATAAGAAAATAGACATACAATTAAAGAAAATGGGCAAAAGACTTTAAAAGACACTTCATCATAGAGGATAGATGGATGGCATATACCCATAGAAAAAGATGCTCAACTTCACTAATCAGGGAAATGCAGACACCAAATTGACACCAAGAAGTGGGTGCAGCTGTAACAAATAAAGATGTGAATTGATTTTTAGATCAGGCAGTGGATAGCAAGGAAACAAATTGGAGGCTCAAAAGATTGTAGCCTATGTGTGTCTGTGGAAAATTTTTGATAAAACTATTACTTGTAATAACATAGAAGCAGATAATGTACCTGATGCCCTTGTGGTTTTAGGTGAAGAGGTTAGGAAACAGAATGTTACATGTATGCCTTAGTTTTTAATACCTTTATTTGGCCAAGGTTCTAATAGAAAGGAAGGAGCTTAGGAAAGAACCGAGAAGTTTGCAAGTAGGGATGGAAAGGAACAAAGAATACAGAAATTCTGGGACTTGACTGGTTGAAAGGTGCAACTGTGTTTTATCTCCAACTGGTTAGGAACAAGGAAAAACAGAAATACTTTAAACAATAAGGGCTGATTATGACTCTGCCTTGGGAAAAAGACCAAATCAAGTATGTGCCTGCCATGTATCCTTTGTTCAAACCTTTATATGGATTAAGTAGAGAGGAGGGCAGTATATTCCTTTAGTTTTATAAAATCAGCTCAGAGACAAAGACTAAAGAATTGTTCTCACAGAATGCGAATAAGTTAAAGTATCTGTTGTTAATGTAGAAAGATATATATTACAAAAATAACTGGGTGTGATTACTGGCACATGAAGCTGATTGTAAGTCTAGTAAGTAAAAAGTTTTAAAGAGGCTCTTGCTATCAAGAGTTGCCAGCCTGGATTAAAAACAATTATGATGCCAGAAAGCTTTTTCTGACAGTATTTAGACTGAGAAATCTGCCTAGCCCCAAAGGACTGCATATTCTTCATTGCTGTCTTCAAATATGGCCAAGGAGGATGTTGAAAAAAAGGGAATACCTCCTAGAAGGCTAAGGAGAAGCATGGATAATGGAGCTAATCCAAAATAGCAGAACCTGGCCCTAAACAGGGAATATTCATAACCCCAATGGTAGGAGTTTATTGAAACATTTGCCCAGTGACGTCTTAGGATTACTGTTAACCAACAACTACTGTGCCTTCTACTTATTCCCTTTGTTAAATGGGAATGTTTATCATAATTATCCTTTCTCTATTCCATCATTGTTGGGTGTGTGTAGAGAAGATAACTTTTTCATTGTTTTATAGGTGTCTGAACCAAGAAGGCCTAAATCTATTATAGAGACTGCAAGAAGATCCTGAATTTCAAGCCTGGTGTCATTCATTTTGTGTGAATAAAAGAGGTAAGCAACTGTTTGTGACCAGAAGGGTGGATTGTGTCAGACTGAATTGTTTAGACAAAGAAAACATGTATTGCCTTCTTTTAAGACATTGGGCTTGACCATGTGACTTGCTTTGGCCAGTGGTTTATGAGTCAATGTTACTTATGCCACTACTTGTTTCCTGCATCTGTCTTGTTATTTCTCTCTGCTCCAAGAGTAGCATGTCTCATATAGGTTCTCCTTCAGTTTGGGTCCTGAAATGAGAAAACTTTTGGAGTAGCACTGTAGCTGACCTGCAGCCAACACCACATAAAGTAAGTGAGGCAGGCATATGTCGTTCCTATAAGATGTTGAGACTTCGAGGCTGTTTGAAACCTACTTATTTCACTTGACTCTTTTTCTTTCTGATAGTTCGTCACCAATGCTTCCAGTCCACTCAGTCTAGTCTTAATTTCTTCTAATGTTTAGAGTCTAATTCATTCTCTTTTCTCCATACTAGTGATAGTAATATTTATCCTGGTCAAAATGTAAAAAGGTGATCTTTTGCCGTTAGAACTAAATGTAACTCCCCCAGATTGGGGGTATAAGTCTTCTTTCTCTTTTCTCTTCAGCTATCCAAACTAAACTTTTACCATTTTCCTCTCTCTCATTGTCTCCTAAATTCTACCATATTTTATCCACCTATTATTTCTTTCGTGCCCTCTACATTGATCACCTTCCCCACTATTTTCAATAAATACTATTCCATCCTACTTACATGTGGTCAACTCACCTACTCACTGTCTTCCTTCTATGGGTCATCGTAAATGTCTTTTTCTAAGACCCCTTTCTCGACCTACTAAAGCTTGATTTCCTGCTCTTCTCTGGTGTGGAAGTATCTATGCTTACTTCACACTCATAATCATGACCTGCAATTTCAAGTTTTCTGGCTGTCTCTTCTCTTAACTATAAACTCCTTAAACTCATGGACTTTTGTTTGCCAGCTGCTAGTACCAACTTGTCTTCATAAATATGTGTAGGATGAGCAGACTTCTACTAGACAAAGATATAGCTGAGACAGGAGGAATCAAACAGTTGCCTTCTGTTGATATATTAGAATTTTAATTTCATAATACATGTGTGAATTTTTCACTTTGTGAATCCTCTGCAACAAAAATTTAAGTCTAGGCTAACTTTACATCATATCTCAGCCTGATCTGGCACCATCTTCCCTCATTAACACTATGCATCCAGGTATCATAGAGAAGAGACAGACATGGGAAGGGCCATTAGAGTATAATACTCTTATTTTTCAGATGAGGAAATTACTAACAGTGTTAGTTGGTGGCTGAAATGAGACAAAAATGCTTTGCACTATACTCTTATGTCTTTAAAATATCATATTGTCAAATGTATCAGATGAATTCCAAAATCATCCTAATCAAATTTGTATTACATGAATCATAAATCCTTATATTCTTGCAGATTATAAAGAACAATGAGGTCTCAATGAGGTCTCCTTACACTTGTATAGAATTTACAATTTATGGGGGACTTTCATGTACATTAGCTCACACAATGACCATTTGCAATAGGCAAGAATTGTTATGCTTGGTTTTCTGTCCTTTTACCTTTTGTGACAGCACATTGTTTTGATTCTCTTTTGATTCTCTTCCAATTGCTATAAGACTTAAACTTCTTCTAAGTATTTAGGCTCAAAGAGAAAGAATGACTTATTAAAATAAAATGTTAGTAAATGATGATGTATGAAAAATATGTTGTGTTGTCTTATGCCTAATTCCAGGTTCCTTTCACTATATCTCTAAGCATTTCTATAATCAAGAATTGACTCCTAGATAAAAGTTGTACTAAAATGAATATCAAAGTCCATGACTTAAATGGTTCATGATGTAGGCTCTGAATCTCCATTGACAATGTAGCTTGTTAAGATATTGACTTAGAAGTTCTAATATGTTCAGCGTTCCCAAATCAATCATGTTGTGCTAATTTAGGGACCCATGTTTGCTTTATGTAGGACAAATTCGAGATGTTTTAATAAATAAAATCACTGAGTCAGATAAGTTATATTATTGAATACCACTGTTTTCTGTTTTATACTTTTAAGATATCATGGAAATATCTATTCTCTATTTAAACTCTCTGTTTAAACTTCTGTCCTAAATAGTTACTCATACTGAATAAAAGGTGATTTGAACATTTCTAACATTCTTGTCAATGCTGATCATCTATATGGTATGGTGCCAGACACTCAGCATTTTACTCTAGATTTAAGTGGCTCTTGAAGCTCTTTAGAGACTCAGTAAACATTACATCAATACACACACACATACACACACACACACACACACACACACACTCATATAGATTTAGTGATCTTACTGGCTTTCTCTCAATGAGGGGCTAAGAGAGGCTATATCATAAGCTCCATAAAGGAAGGAATAGTGTCTGTTTTGTTCCCTGTCATATTCTCAGCACTGGTGTGCCTTAATAAATAGCTATATTAATCAATGCATATGTGTGAAATTAGGGTTATTTCTTATTGTCAGTACAGACCCTATAAGGCTTTCTTGGGGAAGAGAGAAAGAAAACACAATAAACTTTCTGAATGAGTTGAATGTTATAAGGATTAAATGAGTTATGTATGTAAAACTTTTAGCATAGCACCTTATATATGTAAGGTTGCTAGATTTAACAAATAAAAATACATGATGCCCAGTTAAATTTGAATTTCAGATTCTTTATCTAAAATCGAACATATTTATACTAAAAATTATTCATTATTTACCTGAAATTCAAATTTACAGGAGCATCCAGGCAACCCTAGGCATATGTTAAGTGCTCAATAAATACCAGACAACTCTATTTCTGCTGCTACTACCATCTTGCAACCTGAATTTTATTCCCAGAACACTACAAAACTAAAGTGGTAAAAAATTCATGCTTTGTTGCAGACTTTTGAGGTAATTATCTTTGACCTATCTGGGGTTTCTGTTATTATAGACCACTCTCACTTGGCTTTCTGTTCCTGTACCTTTCATGACAGCACATTGTTTTGATTTTCTTTTGATTCTCTTCCAATCACTAGTGAGAGAGGTCCCCAGATCTCTTCCCTTGAAACAACAATAAGTTGAGCATCTAAAACTCAACAAAAAACACCCAAACTGCACATCAGCACATCTGAGCATGGGATCTGCACATAAGAGCTACCACAGTTCAGAACCCTGGGTGTCAGGCAATGGACTGGGAGAAATAAAGAAGCTGCCTCTCGCAGTCACCAGAGCTCCCTGTAGAGGGAAGGGGAGGGGAGGAGGTGGAGTTAGTTCCCTGAACAGCCCTGCCTGGGAGAGCTGGGAGGTCCTCGTGGCTGGCAGCAGTGCCTAGTATCAGGGCAGAAAGCAGAGAAGCAACAGTTGATTTTTACTGGCTGTGGTTGCAAAATTGAGGCTGAGCTGCAGCCCCAAACTCTCAACCCAGAGGGCCCCTCCCACAGTACCCTCCGAGACTGAACACCACGGAGCCCAAGGGGAATCTGAGCAAACGCTACCGAAACTGTTGCTGACACTGACAGGGACTGAAACTGAAGGCAGCGAGCATGATAAAATATCTATAAGGAAAAATAAAAGGCATTATTAAGACTTTATATAAAGCAGGGATCTAAGAGACTTCGACACCACCTATTGGAAACCAAAAGAAAAGCACCTTCTTTGCAGCAGGCTAAAGAGAGATCTTTATATAATAAATCTCCTTTCTGGAAAAACAACAGAATACACTTCCACTAATGCCCAGGCAGAGAAATAGTCCGTTAAACACCATAAACAACCAAGGTGACAAGGCATCTCAGTAAGAAAGAGAAAAATCTCCAGAAAATAAGCTTACGCAAAGAAATATGTGACTTAAATGACAGAGACCTCAGGATGATACTTCTGAAATAACTGAATGAGATCCAAAACAAACCATATCGACAATTTCAGGAATTAAAAAACACCTAGATGAGCAGAGCAAGGAGATTGAAACCCTCAAAAAGAACCAAATAGAACTTCTGGAGAAAAAGAACACACTACAAGAGTTGAAAAAAGAAATAGCAAGCCTGGGAAATAGAGTCGACCAAATGGAGGAAAAGATCAGTAATATCAAAAATAAATAAATCAGAAGGAAGAAGAGAGAAACTGAAGAATGAAAAATAATAAAAGAGAAATACAAGAACTAGCTGATACCATCAGGAGAGGAAACATAAA
>NW_006432669.1:11926322-11961150 GCF_000325575.1 Pteropus alecto
GATATACAATGGAATATTACTCAGCCATAAGAAGAGATGAAATACTGCCACTCACGACAACATGGATGGATCTCGAGATACTCATGCTAAGTGAAATAAGCCAGACGGAAAAAGTTGAAAATCACATGATATCACTTATATGTGGGATATAAACCTAAAAATAACAAATGAACAGGACAAACAAACGGAGATTCATGGACATGGACTATAGACTAGTGGTTACCAGAGGGTAGGGGATGGGGGAGGAGTGGGGAGGTAGATGGGATAAAGGGGATCAAAAATAGAGGACTAGGAGGAGTGTAAATTGGGTAAAGGGGTTCAAATATATGGTAGTTGAAGGAAACTGGATTTTGGGTGGTAAGCACAATAGAATATATAGATGTCAAATTATAATGTACACGTGAAAATTATAAAATTGTATTAACCAATGTTACCCCAATAAACTTAATTTGAAAAAATAAAAAGTAATTAAAAATAAATGGCTTGCTTAGCAGCAATGTATTATAACTGCGCTTAAATTTTATTTCATTTCTTTAATACAGTTTTTTTCTGATCAGGCTGGTTTTGCCCAGATAATGGCATTGTGTCTTACTTGCTTTTTCCACTCTCTTTACCTTTGTATGCCTGCTCCGTTAATCATTGAGCCTTAGGACATAAGATTTATCGAGCCTCAGGTCTATAGTCATGGGGACAATAAGTTTTGGTTATTCTAAGGATAATATCTTAGCCTTAGATGCATTTCAGCCCCAGGCCCATCAAGGCAGAATAACAACCCTACCTGCCAGACTGATTCCAGAACCAGACACAATGATCAATTACACCAGGCTTGTCCAGTTGTTCAATCAGTAGCACCCATGCTCCCAATTCTCTTAGTTTCCATGACGATTGAATTTTCTCTATATAATATCTACTGCCGAGACAAGGAGAGCGGGGACCAGGTTATTAAGAGCATTAGCTCGCCTGTGTCTCCGGCACTGGCAGCTCCCTGAAATTAATCCTTATTTTCTTTGCTGCAAATCTGCCAGTATCTTTTCTTCTTCTTAGACACGCACAGGCAAATGTACCCTGGTAACAGTATAACATTATTACTCCAAACCTTCAGCAAAATTTCCTAAACACAAAAATGTCTACAACTGGTTGATATGGAACAGATACAGAAAGGAGACATGGGTTCTGAGGCAGGAAAGAGATTTCACCTGAAACAAATGGAGCCAGAAGTGACCATGAGTATGCAGGCTCCTGGAAATTTGGAGAAATTTTAGAAACGATATTGAATTTTCTACATATTGAGACCTGAAATTAACTATATGTAAATCTCAAAGAGCAAAATAACTTCAGCTGACATTTGGGTGACATTTTTTAATAGGATCATAGAATCTGTCTCCACTGCTACACCCCTTAGCAACTCACATCCAGGTGACAGCCATTGCCTCTTGATGGATTCTCTTGGCCTCTATTATTTCTATCTACACTATCCATTCATTCTACACATCTGTCTTGATTTTGTGGACTCCAAGTTTGAAGTCCTGTTACTGGTTAGCTGGGTGACTCTGAGTTGGGTTCCTTGGTTTCTCTCACCCTAACACAGAGAAATTGATACAGTCAATTCCTAGTTTTCATTATTATACATTTCTGCAAATGCGAGGCCACATAACAGCTGCATATTGAAAGCTCTCTATATTTTGCTTACTTATAAACATGACTTTACTCTTTATCTCCAGCAGATGGGGCCAGGGAAAGGATTTTGCCAGATTCCAAATCCTTTGTGAGGTTTGCTTAAACCAGCTGCTTTATTCAGTTTCTCACACAATCTTTACAACAGCCCCATTAAGTAGAAATTACAATCCCTGTTTTGTGAATGGGGAAAAAAAACTGAGGCTTAAAGCATTAAGTATTTTGACCAAGGCTGCATGAGCTAGTAAATGGGAGAACCAAGATTAAATCAGAAGTCTTTCTGACTCCAACTGCCATGCTCTTTCTATATTATGTTTTCTCCCAGGAGAAGAAAAATGCTTGTTTCAGCTATGTTCCCTAGACAGAAAAGCACTGAGCTTTTTTGGAGATTGCAGGTGAATTGATGATTAAGCAAATTAATCAGGAAAAAATGAAGTGTAAGGATTTTAGTGGGGTTGCACGAGCAGATCAGTGAAATGCAAAGTGGCAAAAAGCAGGAGCTCTGGGTACTTGTCTCTCTTAGCTCATGGAATTATTGTGAGAATCAAAAGAGAATTGTCAAAAATGCACACGAAGTATAAAATACTCTCCAAGTATGAGGTTTTATGATTTGAGTTATTGTTGTTTTTGAAATTATTCTTTGCATTCCCTTTTGTGCAGTGATTTCTTTTATAATTGATTTTTTAAATGACCCATTCGATTTCCCAGGGGAAGTATTTACTAGCTAACTTCATAAACCTTACAGTGGCAGGCAGGTGCAATGCATGGCAGCAGCAACTTTGCACTTATGGGATAGCTGGAATCAAGGAGGAGATTCTATGGGTATAGGTGCCATGGAAATACAGACAGGCAAAATTTGACAAGTTCTAAGTGGAAGGTGCGTATATTTAGGTCTGGATTTTAAGTACCGTTTTTGCTTTTGAGGCAATGACATTTTATGATAGTAGAGGGAAAGCAGTCACCACCAAGCTCTATCCTTGTCAAAATCCTGTGGTGTGCTGGTAATAGGCAGAATAAAGATTGGATGGTTTTGGAAATAATTAGTTTTGTGGACTCCAAATTGTGCAAAAGAAGCAATCCGAAAGTATTAACTTTTTTTCTTTGTGAACTTGGTAGACATTTATTATTAAAAAGCAAGGAAATTCATAGTTATCAAAGGAATGTCCCATTCTCCAATTTCCACCTTTCCCCACAATCCCACTGTTAAAAATTTGATATGTATTTTTCTAGCATTTTAATCTATTCTCTCTCTCTATATTAATATGTTTAAATTGACTATATTATGAATAGATTTAAATGATAAAAATAAATATATACTTGTAATTTATTATGTGTATCTATATAAACGAAAAATTGGACTCACTGTTCTGATTTCTGTTCCCTCCACTTACAATACTGTGAACATTTTTCTATTACTATGCTCAGCCATACCTCATGGTAAAAGCAATTTTAAAAGCTAGTTTAGAAATAGTGACAGAGAAAATGCAAAGTAATACTTTTCAAGGGTTGGGGAAAGCAAGAAGGGGAAGAAAATGAGTGGGAGAAATGACAATAAACAGAATGAGTTGGACAATTGTTTCTCTTTCTCTCTGCTTCTGTGTTTTATGCTTGGGTAGATTTTTATTTACAAGGTGAAGTGCCTCGAGGACAAATGTGTGCGTCTAGTAAGTTTTTAGAGGTAGTAGTTTTATCATTAAAGAAATCTCCAGGTAAAAAGTTAAGAGAACAAGAAGTAGAAAGAACATGTGGGAAATCAAAATCCAACAATTTTTTTTTCTGTATAAAGCCTCTTGCTAGAACCACCCAATCTGTACAGATATCATTTTGGAAATAGGGTTAATTCATGTTACTGCTATTGCTTTGCTCACAGTTGAATGGAAAAGCACCCTGTGAGTTTTGCTATATAAAAACAAACGACACTGCTGGAAAATATTCGGCACGTAAAGAAAACTTGAAATAATTTTCTTAGGGAGGAGTAAAGTTCTCAGAGATGTTCTTTATGGAGTTAAATTTAGAATTTCTGAAAGGTCTAAGAACTAAGGTAATGTGAAAATAATTCTTAAAGGAAGTTTTTTCATTGGCCAACTGAAACTGTAAATTCAAATGCTTTTTTACTTTCTCCTCTTAAAAGTGACTCTGGAGATAAGATTAATGAAGTGTTGGAATTAGCAGTGTGATGTAAGAATTGTCATTGGCCCCTCTAAATATAGCCTCCTTGATCTGAAGTACAGGGCCAACTTTTTCCCACTGTTTGCCTTCCAGAGATTTCTTTCCAAGGCGCATCCTTAATACTGAATGCAGATGGGGACAATAAAGAAATTCAGCTAAAAGTTTTCAGACATTTAATTGAACTGGTAGGGAGTGGAATGGGAATGGGATGTGGATTATCAACCAAAAATTAGCCAACTGATAGGTAACCAAATGCCCGGGGTGTACTTATAATTTAGCTGTAGAGAGCAAGCTAGCAGGAGGTGACTATTTAAATAGAGAAGTCAAACAATGATTTGAAGATCAATGGTAAGATTTGAGATTAGAGATGATTAAGTCTTTATCCCTTGTGGTGCTGCGTGTATTGGACAGATTCTAAAGAAGCCTCTAGGATCACTGTCTCCTGGTACTCACATCTCTGTGTAGTCCCATCCCCTCTGTGTAGTCTCAATGAGCATGGGAGGAACCTGTGACTTGCTTTTAACTAATAGACTGTGGCAAAGAGAATGGAATGTACAGGATTATGTGTATCTGACTATGTTATACAAAATCATAACTTCCAGTTTGTAAGAAGACACTTTCCTCCTTGCTGGCTTTGAAGAAGCAAGGTTCCATGTTGTATACTTTCCTTTGGGAGAGCCATATGGTTAGGAACTGAGGACAATCTCTGGCCAGCAAGAAACTGAGACCTTCAGTTGGGCAGCTTGGAAGTGGAGGCTTTCCCAGTAAGAGCCTCAGATGAGAACTCAGTCCTGGCCAGCATTTTCGTTGCAGAGGATTCAATTAAGCAATCCCTGGACCCCTGACCCATAGAAACTGTGAGATAATAAATGTGTTGTTTTAAGATGCTCAGTTTGTGGTAATATTGTTTGTTATACAGCAATAGATAACTAATATACTGAGGCATAAAACTTATAGTTTGACATCTGTTATCATCTAATTATATCTTAAGATCTTTTCCAAATGTAAAAGGCAGGAGGAAAGAATTCTAGGGCCTATACTAAATTTCTCCCTGCCAGTTTAACTTATTTCTGTTCTCCTCTCTAATTCTTTCTAAAATTTAAAAAATTTTATGCTTGTTTTTATCTTTTTCTTTAAACATTTTGCCATACTAATGTTTCATGTTTATTTGACCAGCCAAAAGAACCTTGAAGGTGGAGGAAAGTTTCTTTCTCCCCCACATGATATATTGTGTCTCTCCCTTTTTGTCTTCATTTCTGTTATGGTTTTACTTTTTTTTACATTTTTTTTCCCTGAGCTTTTTCAGTTCATGTTTTATCTTTTACTTACTTTCTCATTGCTTTCTCTCTGCTTTTCCTTCTATTTCTCTTATCTCTTGAATCATAGCTTTACTTCTTTACAAAACGTAATGTTTTGTTATTTTTAAAATGTATTGTTAAAGACATGGTCACATTTTCAACTGTTCTATGATGACATTTTTCCCCCAGCTTTTTGTCCTTTATCTGGCTTTTGTTTTTCCTCCTATTTCTATGTTCTTTTCTGGTGGTGGGTTTTTGTAGATCTTGTGCTGATTCCTTTTTGATTATCCATTTTTTCTCCAGCTTTATTGAAGTATAATAGACAATTAGTTGATCATATTTACATTGTACAATTAAATGAGTTTTTTCAGTTATAGTTGGTATACAATAATATATTCATTTCAGTTGTACAGCATAGTGATTAGAGATCTATGTAACTCATGAAGTGGTCATCCCACTAAATCAGGTACATATATTTTACAACATTGTTGACTATTTTCCTTATGCTACACTTTATATCTCCATGACTATTTTGTATGGATCCATTTGTACTTAATCCCTTTGCCCTTTTCACTATCCCCCCACCCCTCTAGGCACTCTCAAAATATTCTCTTTATCCATGAGTTTGTTTCTGTTTTTGTTGTTGTTGTTTATTTTGTTCTTTAGATTCCACATATACATGAAATAATGTGGTATTTGTCTTTCTCTATCTGACTTACTTTATTCTGCACAATACCCTCTGGGGTCCATCAAGGCAATATCTTTTTCCATTCCCTTCCTTTCAGTTTGTGTGTGTCTTTTAATCTGAAGTGAATCTCTTGTAGGCAGCATATGTAGGGGTCTTGATTTCTTATCCATTCAGCTTCCCTATCTTTTGGTTGGAGCACTTAACTCTTTTCCATTTGAGGTACTTGTTGATAAATATGTAGTTATTACCATTCTTTATTCATGTTTTTGATACACGTTTTTTCTTCTTAAAGAAGTGTCTCCAACATTTCCTATAATACTAGCTTGGTGGCGATAAATTCCTTTAGCTTATTTTTGTCTGGGAAGCTTTATCCGTCCAGCTTTAAATGACAGCTTTGCTGGATAAAGTATTTGTTGATAAAGTAGTTGTTGATGCTGGGTTTTCAACACTTTGAATATTTTGTGCCAAACCCTTCTGTCCTGCGAACTTTCCTGTAAGAAATTGGCTGCCAGTCTTAAGGGAGCTCCCTTGTAGGTAACTAACTGCTTTTCTCTTGCTGCTTTTAAGATGCTCTCTTTGTATTTAATCTTTGGCATTTTAATTATGCTGTGTCTTGGTGTGGGCCTCCCTGAGTTCAGTTTTTGGGGGATCTCTGAGCTTCCTGGGGTTGTATGTCTATTTCCTTCACCTAGTTTGGGAAGTTTTCCATCATTATTTCTTCAAATATATATTCAACTTCTTGTTCTCCCTCTTCAGATACCCCTCTGACACAGATGTTGTTACTCTTAATTTTGTCCCATAGGCTCCTTAAATTATTATTATATTCTTGGTTACTTTTTTCTTGCTGTTTTGGTTGGGTGTCCTTGGCTTCCCCATCCTCTATTTCGGTGGCTCGATCCTCTTCTTCATCCACTCTGTTGATTTCCTCTAACATGCTCTACATCTCAGATAATGTACTCTTCATTTCTGACTGATTCCTTTTTATAATTTCCATTTCATTTTTATTTTTTTTATCTTTTTGTTAAAGTTCTCATTGGGTTCATTTACACTTCCCTTAACTTCATTGAGCATCTTTATAACCAGTGTTTTGAACTCTGCATCTGTGAGATTGTTTGACTCCATTTTTCCTTGACCTATGTTCTGCTCTTTCATATGGTTTTTGCTTCTTTGTCTTCCCATTTTGGCTGCCTTTCTGTATCTGTTTCTATGTTCTAATCAAAGCTCCTAAGTCTCCTGGTCTTATTAGTGTGGCTTTGTGAAGTAGGTGTCCTGTGGCACAATCTTGAGAGGGGTTCAGCTGCAGGGCAAATTTAGCCACAACCTGTGCCCCTCTGGGGTCACCTGTTAAGATTCAGCAAGCAATCCACAGATGCTGAGCTTATAGTTGTCTCAAGAAGCCATGCCAGAAACTGAGGTCAGCTGTCAGTGTGAGTCTTGGTGCTGCTTGGCAAGTGGCACAGGACTCGCTAAGGACACAACTGAATGTGGCTAGGGTGGGGCTGTGAGTGGGGAGAGGCAGAGTTTCAGAGAATCCTCTGGGCACAGTGACCTCTATTATCCAGTTCGATGATGTCTCAGCTAGAGAGGTGCTGAGTTGCATACTGGGAGCCGGGAGGGCTCAACAGAGGAACAATGGGAACCGACAGCATGTCTGCCCGGGAGAGATGCTCACCCCTGGCCCTCACTCTGACAACTCAGTGTCCCCCATGTAAGTCCTTGGTGACCCTGGTGCAGCAAACCCGCTGCTGGTGCTTAGAGTGAGCCGGTCCATCACCAGGAAAGTCCAATCACAGGCCCGGTCTCTTTAAGAGGCATCTGCAGTTACCAACTCCAGCTGCTCCAACTATCATAACCTCTGTTCCACTCAGCCACTTGGGACCAGCCTTGTGTCTTGGCCCCCTCCTACCTCCAACTGTTGCAGGGTGATTGCTTATTTCTCTCTCTAGCAGTAGTGCTTCTGTTCATGTAGACACTCAGGCGACTCTCCTTGATGTTTGCTCTGTGCTTCCATCTCCCCTTTGATGTGGTTGCAAGAGGGAATGAGCGAAGCTTCCATCATCTATGTCATTTTGCCTGGTTCTCCCTTTGATTATCTGTTTTTGAAATAAGTGAACTTTTGTGTGTTTGCCTGAAGCTCATACTTGGGAGGGCCACAACTATGTTCCAAGTTAGTCGAAATTTTTATGATTTTGTGTACGTGAGTTTGTTTGGCCTTTACTTCTTCCCAGTCAATGGATAGAGGTAAAATCTGTGAAGTCTTTTCTCCCCTTCTGTCTCTGAAATAGATGGGTTAGTACAAGTATGGCTCATTTATATATGATTCTTCCTGTAGTCTCACCTCCTTTGCTTCTCAGAACTAAGTGGATCCAGGGAAGCATCTGCTGTCAGTTGTTCATCTTGTTCCTCTCATCACAAGAGGTTAGGTTTTACACCTCAGGGTATGCTGCTTTCCTTTCCTTTTCTTTCCTTTGAGAAGCTTATTTTGCTTGCTGTTTCTATTCCACTATGGCTTTCTCTGTCTATTTCTTCCCACTCACATTTCTACTCTATCTTCAGTTTTTGACAGCTATATACCACCTATTTTGTGTTTGGGGTTTTTAGCTTTTCTTTGTTTTCACAAAAATTGGATTAGTGATTTCATTTCTTTTTCTCCTTGTTGGTTTTGGAAGATTGCCGAGGAAGAAAAAAGGAAAATGCAGACTTTAAGTTACCATCTTCAAACTTGTAGTTATTCCATTATTTATGAATGTCTTCTATATAGCAAGTTCTATTAGGGTGGCTATTACAAGTTACAAGTTATTTGTAATCTGGAAGAATCTGATATGGGAAGGCTTATAAATTAATTGAGATATTCTTGTAAAGGGTGGCATTTGAACAATGAGATAAAAAAATTCCTTGAATAGTGACATTGCCTATCTTATACATTGATTTTTTTATTAGTTTTGAAAACTTCTGGATTTAGTTCTATAACTTACACCAGTAACTCCTTTATGACACCTCATGCCTTATGGTAATGATCACTTTTAGTTAATTTAGATATTCTATATAAAGCTTTTCATCTAAGCCCTGATGAACGATTAGTATTCAATAAATGTTAGCTTTATTTGCTGTTTTTTATGCTTGTCGTCCATTGACTACTTACAATAGCCTGTTATTGTTCCTATTACTGAATGAGGACACTGAGGATCAGAAAGTTAAATAACTCACCCAAGGTAAGTGGCAAAAACAGGTGTCACACCCAGATCTGCTGCTTATGTAGCCTGTGCCTTTAATTTCTTTTTCTTGATGTCTATGTCATGCTGCTTGCTTCGAGAATCATTGAGAAATTGACTATGATTTCTCTTTTAAAAATAAAACTATCCTTGCTCCTTTGTGCTTTTATTGGTTTCCTTTCTTCAGCCTTTAAAACCAACTTTATGATAGAAAGCATCACCTAGTAAGTGCTTGATTACTGTTTATGTCAATAGAAAGACTGTTTCTTGTTTCTTAAAACTGTTTCTACTTACATATCCCATACTTAGGACCTCCTTTTGTTTCACAGTAACCTGGCTTGGTGAATTCCTGTCTATTCTCCTTTCCATGGACCACGCTTTCTCTAGTCTCTAGTTCTCCTTTTTCATAGACCTCTCCTTTTTTTCCCCCTCTCCCTCTGATCTCTTTTAGCTTTCAATCCCTCGAAGGGGTAATGTCACATTCTTAAGCATGATGTGAAACGATGGCCTCCATAGTCCACAAGTCAAAATATCTACAAGGCAAACACATTTTTCTCTTGTCGATATGGACCTCTCAGTAGAATATCATGCTGATGGGTCATTCTAGCAAAGTCACTTTTTATTCACATCCTTCAGAGAAGCAAATGCTTAGAAGGGATCAGGTATGCAGATTAATGGGGAAATTCCTGTGAAGGTTAAAGGAGGAACAATTAGCAGAGAAAACCTTGAGGCTATGACCCAGATCTGAAACCTGTGAAAGGAGAGAAAAGAAAAGATTGAGGAAAGTCTCTGTTAGGTGCTATTCTCGAAAGTTTCATTCAGGTTGAAAGGGGTCCCTCAGCCAGAGTCAAAGTTGCTGTTTAGAACAATCCTACACTGGGTAGGAAGGGGAGAGAACTAGTTTTCCTGTAGTGCTCAGTCTTTGCCTGCAAGAAGATTGGCTGAAGCATGGCTTCAAGCCTTACAGGGAGCAGCTCTGGGCAGTCAGCCAACTATGCTTCTTTCAATAGGCTCTTTTGAAGATAATCTAACTGCATATCTCCCTGGCTATCATGCCACTTTACTCCCTCTTGGCAAAGATGCACTTATAGCGATAGGCTAAGAGTGAAACAAGGGCATAAAAGAAAACTTCATCTTGTCCCATTTATTTAACAAAAATGAACTCATTTTCATTTTAAAACTAGGCAATTAGACTTAAATTTAGAAACTTGGGCAAAGATGGCAGTATTTGGTATGTGTGTTCGGGAAACAGAAAATCGGGTGACTCAGTTTAGTGTTCAGGAAAGCGTTGGCCTAGCTTTCCAGTCCAGAGAAGACGTAGAGAGCAGAGGGCACAATTCCCTCTGACATTTGAGCCGAAGCATCTTCAACTGGTAGGGACTTTGGCTTCTGCTTCTTTTTTGCACTCAATTAGTTGTCGTGAGTATATTGGGAAGTTGAGACTGTCAACCCATTAAAATGGCCAGGAAACAATGATCAGACAAAAGTATTTATTCGGGTTCAAAGAATTGCAATTTGAGGTACACAATCCAAATAATGTCCCACTAGGGAGCAATATCTGGGGTTCTTAAAGGGGGTGGGGAGGAATGTTTGCATAAGTTGTTTACAAAGAGTTTCGACTAGTGTTGACTGCAGAAAGTTAGTATTGGTTAAACATGAGTAGTTGCTAAGGCTGTCACTAAGCAAAAGTCTGTTACTAGCAAGTTGCAGGTGTTCTTTGCAGATCCTTGGAATATTTGTGGTTTGGCCTAGTTCAAAAGTTCATGGTTCCACCAAGTGAGGACATGCATAAGGCCCATCTCCTTAATAGCCTTCTGGCTTCATTTTAAAACCCTTGACATAATTGATTCCATTTTATTTCACCTTTCACAGGACAAAGGGGCTTGTATAAATTAATGTTTCTCATTATAGGACTCTCAAGATTAAAATCTGTAGTTTGGGAAAGGGGAGCTTTTAAAATAGAAAGAATATGTTTGGTTTATAAAAACATTCTCTTATTTTTTTCTATTTTTAAAGTATAAAATAATAAAAACTAAAGCTATTTTAAAACATAATTGCCTACCTCAGGAAAGGTGTCTTCTGTAGGGCAGGAATTCCTTCACAGCTGCCACCAAAAATAGTTTTCAAACAAGATGACCTCAAGGCTTTTTTATTCTTTGCATTTCAATTGGGAGTCTTAGAAAAGAGGACATTGACTGCAGAAGGAGCCAATTCACTTTAAAGTTTATTCTTTCTGCCTCTCAGTGTGCCTCCCCATGAGATGGAAAAATCTCAGAAATTATTTTGTTAATTTGGCCGGATAAATAGAAATCAACTGATGCTAAACCTCTGTATATGAGAGAAATAAGGCAAACAATAGGCCAAATTTTCAAGACATGAGCATGACCAAATATATACTCCTAGATTGCATGAGTATTTTCAAAGCTTTTTTTTTTGTCTTAGTTACACACATTAATAACTATTTCAGTGATTTATATTATATGATTTATTTTTTCCCTACCTGTTCATAAAATACTATCTGCCTGTAGTAAGGGGCAACAAAACAAAACAAAACAAAACAAAACAACAAAACAAAACAAAACAAAACCCCCAAACCTTTCTAATCTACATTTTCACCTAAATGCTATTCTAATTTACTATAGAGAATTGATTTATTAAATGATGGGAATTAACTTCTATGATGACAAAGAGTGGGTAAAAAAAAGGTCTTGCCAGTTTTGGTACTTAATAGTAAAATATTGTCCTATGAAAGTATTTGTCATGAAGATTCTTCAAACGGCTCTTGGTGAGACAAATCATATTAGCACTTAAGCATACATTTTCCTACTATGAAGATAAATGCTCTAATTTAATCTCATTTATCTAACAGCAAGAGTTTCCTTTCTATGACATTTTGTTTTATTGATATTCTTAATTATTTAAGAATTATTTCCCTAGCTTCTGCTCTCTCTCAATATTTCTTCAGTTATCACTTATATGATTCTATAGGATGTTATGTGCTGTCTTTTATTTAGATTCTCATCACCCTTGTCTTTTAGCAACTTTCTGAATTTTATTGCCTATTACTCACTGGTTAAGATCCTGTATATTTTAATAGCTTATATGGCTGTCCACGACAATGACCCTTGCCTATGTCTCAGATCTCACTTCCAGCCATTCCTTGTTGAGCATTTTATATTCTGATTTGCTCGTGTTTTCTCACATTCATTTTACTGTTTTATGCTTTGCTAATGGTGGTAGCTTAATAGATTCCTCTTCCTGTTCCTCCTCCCTCCTTAACCATTTGTTCTATTTTCTTCAACTGACATACTCCAAATTATTTTTCAAACTTTAGTTCAGTGGTTGCCTCCTTCTTGAAGCCTTCCATGATTCCTTAATTTAGGATAGGGGCCCTGCCTCTGTATTCTCAAGGAAAACTCATACTTCTGACACTTTCCACATGTAGCGATATCATCTTTTATGTGTCCATCTCCCCCTAATGAAAGCAAAATTCCTGGGGCAGGGATCATATCTTATTCATCTTGCATTATACTCCTAAGGATGTGCCTGACACATAACGGGTGTGCAATAAATATCTGTAGAATTAGACTTCAGTTTCCTCTACTCCCTTTGGTTTCACACACTAGTGTCCTTAATATTCTAGGCATCTGTATTTTTCAAAATAGAGTTTTTTTTAGGAAATGTGGCTCGTTTGGGCATTTTGTGAACTCTGGATAGTGGTTTACCCAGTGAATTTAGCTCTCAGTTTTTCATGAACGTTGCAGTACAATGAACGTTGAAGTACAAATATCTCTAAGTCACATAGAGAGGCCTTTAGACTCTTTGGGAAATTATTGTACACTATGTGGTGAGCTCTAAAGAGGATCTGGCAGTACGATAAATAGAAAAGCAATATGGTTCAGTGTTAAAAATGAATCAGGCTTAAATTTTAATCTTTTTTTCCGCTGATGACTACAGTGCAACTTTCAGTGAATTGCTAGACTCTTTTTATTTATTTTAGGTAAATGAAGGTCTTAGCAACATACTTCACAAAGTTATTGTGAAAACCAGGTTAACCGAGTGACTCAAAAGCCTCCAGCAAGTATATGCTTCCTCAGAAATTCTTAGTGAAAATGTAATACAATGACTTTTCTATTGATACTCATTGATGCATATTTTAACAACCTTATTGAGGTATAATTTATCTATCTATCTATCTATCTATCTATCTATCTATCTATCTATATCTATATCTATATCTATATCTATATCTATATCTATAGAGAGAGTACATGTTTAAAGGATACAAAATGATGAGTTTGGACATATCCATACACCTGTGATACCATCACCACCACAATCAAGTTAATAAACATATCTATCACCTCCAAACGTTTCCTTGTGCCATTTATGTGTGTGTATGTGTGTGTGGTAAGAATACTTAACGTGCGATCCATCCTCTTAACAAATGTTTAAGTGCATGATACCATGTTGTTAACTATAGGCCTGTGTTGTACAGCAGGTCTCTAGAACTTACTCATCTTGGAACTATAACTGTAGCTTTACATCCACTGAACAACTCCCTCCTTACCGCTACCCCAGTCCTCTGGCAATTACCATTTTATTTTCTGCTTCAAAAATAAGTTTAACTATTTTAGATACCTCATATAAATAGAATCACGCAGTATTTGTCCTTCTGTGACTAACTTATTTCACCATGTTTTCCCAAAGGTGGGATTTCCATGTTGTGCCAAATGGTAGGATTTCCTTTCATTTAAGGCTGAATAATATTCCATTGTATGTATATGCCACATTTTTTAAAATTTAATTTTATTATTAGTTTTAAGTATATAGTACATTGGTTAGACATTTATATAGTTTATGAAATGACCCCCTATACCACATTTTAAAAAATTTGTTTATTTGTCAATGGATGTTTAAGTTGTTTCCATATCTTGGTTGTTAGAATAATGCTGCAATGAACGTTGCAGTACAAATATCTCTTTGTGACTGTGATTTTAATTTTTTTGGATAAATACTCAGAAGTGGGATTGTTGGATCATATATAGTTCTATTTTTTTTCATACTTGTGCCTTTTTGGGGCTCTAGCCAGTAAGGCTCATCACTTTGTATTTTTAATTTTTTAAATTAAATTTAAAATTTAACAATATACTGTTTTTCATAGTGCCTACACCATTTAACACTTCCACCAATACCAGTTTACAAGAGTTCCACTTACTCTATCCTGTCTTTTCTGGTAATAGCCATCCTAACAGGAGTAAGGTGATATCTCATTGTGATTATGATCTGCATCTTCCTGATGAATGGTGATGTTAAGTACCCTTTAATATACCTGTTGGCCATTTGTATGTCTTCTTTGGAGAAATGTCTATTCAAAAGTACTTTGCCTGTTTTTAATTAAGTTATTTGATTTCTTTTGTTTTTGTTTCTTTTTGCTAATGTGTTCTATGAGTCACTATGAGTTTTGAAATTTCCCCTTTGTCAGATGTATCGTTTGCAAATATTTTCTCCCATTTCATACATTACTCTTTACCTCTGTTGATTGTTGCTTTTGCTGTGCAGAAACTTTTTATTTTGATGTATTCTCACTTATCTATTTTTGTTTTTGTTGCCTGTGCTTTTGTGTGTCATCTCTATGAAATAATTTCTGAGATCAATGCCATGAAACTTTCCTCCTACGTTGTATAGTTTCAGGACTTCAGTAAGTCTTTAATCCTTTTGACTCGATTTTTGTGTACAGTGTATGATGAGGAGCCAATATCGTTCTTTTGCATGTAGATATCCAATTTTCCCAGCACCGCTTGTCTTTGCCCATTGTTTATTCTTGGCACCCTCATTGAAGATCAGTTGACTATATATGAGTGGGTTTATTCCTGGGCTTTCCATTCTGCTCTATTGGTCTGTATCTCTATCTTTATGCTCATATATTGATGATAGAAATTAAATAAGATAAAAAGAAATGGAAATATATCCCACGTTCATGGACTGGAAAACAATATTGTTAGAACATCCATACTAGTCAAAATAATCTACAGATTTAATGCTGTTCCCATTAAAATCCCAGTGGTTTTTTTTTTTGAAGAAATAGAAAAACAGTCCTAAAATTCATATATAACTACAAAAGATCCAGAGTCACCAAAGCAATCTTGAGAAAAAAGAACAAAGCTGGAGGCATCATACTTCCTAATTTCAAAATATATTACAATGCTACAATAATTAAAACAGTATGGTACTCAAAACCCATCAATTCCAAATTGTACCAGAACAAGTATAATTAGTGTTTAGATATTTTCTGAATATTACACTTGAGGGATGTAAGTTAAAATAACTTGATGGAGTGTTTTCCCTAGACGTAATTTTCACTCTGGTTGACTCATTCTGCAGCTTTGCTGGGATCTAATTGGACACCAGATCATAGAGCTGAGCCCATGTAATCTCTCCTTGAGAGTGAGGAGGGAAATTGATAGAATCCTTCAGAGAAGAATGTTCTTCATCCTCTACTAAAAAAAAAAATCATTGTTATTTTGTAATTATTAAAGAATCTGACTCTAGCTATAACTAGTGGGATTTGGTCAAGTTATATTCTTGCCTGGGCCTGAGTGTCCTTATCTCTATATTCAGAAGGATAAGATTGATGATTTTTAAGCTTTAACATTTTATGAGCTTTGAGGCAGCAGAAAAAATTGAGCTCCACAAGGAGATGGCAACAAAGAGGTTGTCTGGGAACATGAGGCAAAGAATCCATGTAAGTGTCTCCCATGGCCTTTCCACTATGTGCCGGGCTGGGCACATAGTCAGCTTTAGATAGAAACATCAAATGTCCAGGTTGACAGAAGACAACCAGAGGTTCTGTTTGAAATGTCCACAACAGATTTTCTCCCAATGGCTTGCCAAAGTGTTCAGAGGCTGTTTGTCTTCTTTAAGGCCCTGATAGGCAAAAATAAAATGAATAGGAATAAAAGACAGTTGAAAGCACATACAGTAGATTTCTATCTATGGTTTGTATATTTATTATTTGATGTCTGGTTTCCTGGCTCACGCTCCTATAAGTGCCATGATAACAATACTAATGATAATAACTACTAAAACTTATAGAATATGAACCAAGTGTTAAACATTCTTCTGATTATAAGAGTTATCTCAGTTAATTTTTACAATAGAGTTATGAAAGGCTATTTTAGAGATGAAGAAACAGAAACAGAGAAGTTGAGCAATTTATACAAGGTCAAGTTCTAGTAAGTAGAATTTAGACCTAAGTTGTACATCCAGAGTCAATTCACTTGATCACTTTGTTATACTTTCTCCTTGAATGACTAGATTATTGGGTTGGCATCACTTAGTTTCTTGGTTTCTGTGCTTAAAATTGACCCACTTACCAATTTTTGCAGAAATAGAAAAACAGTTGTTGACTGCAGCTTGCTCTTTTTTTCCCTTGTCTAAACTCTGTTCTTTTGATCAGCACACCTATGTACTGCTACATTTGGCCACCTACCAGTCCTGGGCCTCTTTCTTCCACTTTACTCTCTGGTCTCAGGAGACAGCTGAAGTTCCATTATCAAGAAGTAAAGGTATGGTTTATGGATAGAGAAACCCATAGAAAGCAGTACATCACCTCATGAGAGTCAGCGTGCCCTTGGGCAAATCCCAGCTTTTTTTTTCTCTTTTACAAGACAGAGTTTGACTTATAGAGATAGCAGATGCTTGGTTTATCAGTTACCTGTGGCTGCTGTAACAAATCACTACAAATTGCTGACTTCAAACAATAGACATTTATTTTCTTACACTTATGGAGGCCTGAAATCGAAGTGTCAGAAATGCTATACTCCTCTGGAGGCTCAAGGGGAGAATCCATTCTTGGCCTCTCCTGGCTTGTGGTGGCTGTCAGCATTCCTTGATTTGTGGCTGCATCACTCTCATCTCTGTCTCTGTGATTACACTGTCTCCTCCTTTTCAAATTTCCCTTTGCCTCAGTGTTATAGGGGCACTTGTCATTGAGTTGGGGCCTACCAGATAATCCAGGATAACTCCTCTAAATCCTTAACTTAATCACATCTTTTGCCATAAAAAAGTACTTTCACTCTGTCACCATATAAGGAAATATTTATAGGTTCTTAGGATTTATATATGGACATATTTTGGGAAGGTCGCCATTCAGCCCACTACACATGGTGAGTCTGCAGTCACTCTTCTTTATAGGCCCATGACAGACATTGCTAATTGTTTATTGAACTCCAATAAGCCTCAGACTTCTCTCAGTATAGCATTCTGGGCAGCTACTATTAATTGGCTGGTGCTTGCTTTGAAGATAAAATCAGTTTTCTTGATGTAGTGTGATAGTTTGGTATTCAGACAGATTTGATTGAACTTAACTTAACCCTGCCACTTAGTGAATGGTTGACTTTAGGCAAACAGAATTTGTCGTACTTACTCTGCAAGTTTTGGTGAGAGCCAGAAATGACATAAATAAACCCCCTTAATACAAATTATTGCATAAATCAGTGAACTCTAGAGGTAGATGAAAGGTAAAAATGTCCTTTGACTTAACAGAGCTGAATGTTTTGAAAATAGAGACACCTTCATTTCAATATTCAGTGACAGAAAGTTATCATAGGTTAAAGACTATCTGCCAAACACTTTTGAACAACCATTAAAAAAGCCCTCCTCAGCTGGGGAAGAATAATTCTAAGGATAATCGTTGTGTTGAGATATTTTTGGAAACAGAAATGGTAGGAAGCTCCTTTAGTAAAAATATTTCTATAGGAATTTTATTGGTAACAAAACAATTTTGCTCTGTAATTGATTGGCATGCTGATTTTAGCTAAAACCTTATTAGTCACATGTTGATTGTTTAGAACTAGAACTAGAAGACTTAAAAGTGATCAGAAAAATTACTTAATACATGTATAAAAATCTGTGATCTTTGAACATAAATCATTTTCTTCTGAATTCCTCTCATTCTATTATACCTCCTCATCCCGAAGTTTTACATTGTACCATATTATTTCTATTCCTATTTTCATACCCATTTCCCCATATGTGTTAGAAAGGACGCACATAGAAAGAGCAGAGCTATCTATTTTATAACCTTCTGGACAGCATTATTTGAACTCCATGTGGGCACTTATGAGATGCTAATTGCTACTGCTGAGCAGATCGATGTGCTCAAATGGGAAATATAAGGTGATTGTGCCTAAGATCCCCTCGGACCCCGCCCCACTGCTCCCAGGCTCATGCTCCCAGGGCCTGCTGGCTGGGCCTGGAGGACTGGGGCATTCCGGGTGGGGCGCTGGCAAAGAAAGAATGGGGTAGTTTTGGGGGTGAGTGGGGTAATGGGGATGGGCTGACTACCTGCCCAGAGCTACAGAGGTGGCTGGAGCCCCCACACAACTCCCTCGTGGGCCCGGGCCTCCGCACCATGAACATCTCAGGGTACCTCCAGGAAGAGGTGATCCCCTTGGACCATGCATCATGCCCAGTGCTGGACACTCCACCAACTCCAGCGAGAACATGTGCACCACCCTGAACCCCACTGACTCAGGTGCTGCAGGGTTAACTTTCTGCTCGGCCCTAGCCGGTACTTAGTGCCCCAGGGCTGCCCTGAGTACAGTGGAACCTCATGACGGGAACAGATCCCCAGGCTCAGGCAACATGGATGGGTTGTTAACGAGTGTCCATACTACCCCTCTGGCGCCGTGGCTGGCCTGAGCAATGCCCTGGGCACCCCCATAACAACGGCGAGATGGCGGCTGCCGGGACCTTCCTGCACTGATTCCCGAGCGAAAGTGTAAGCGACTACATTGACTGTCCCCTCCACTGTGGCGTCGGGGGTGGTGTGGGGACTAGCAGGCAGACCCCGGTATGTCTGCGGAGGGGCCCAGTACTCGTCCGGAATAATTACTAGAGTGTGATGGGGCAGCAGCGCCTTGCCCACTGCCGGCCATGGCTTCTGCCCAGTGCTCCTGCCCAGGGCCAAGTTCTAGGGGTTTGGTTCTGTAGGGTGAGGGCATGAGGACACGCCTCGGGTAGCTGAATTCCAGGGAAAGATTTGGACAGCTCAGAGGCCCCACACTAAGGATTCTCATTTTATAAAATAACATTAGGCCCTCAGAGACATTCTTTCCTGGATGGATCCTTCCCGCCATTTCTGTTTCGTCCTGGGGTCAGAGTGCCTTGGGGACCTCCTTTCCTCTGGACAGCAGAAGAGCGGGGGAGGGGGGAAGGGGGGTCCCATCAAAAACGTAACTTGGTTTTGGTTTTTGATTTTAAAAAAAGAGGAGGAGGATTGTGCCTGACAGGAAGTACAGACAGAGAGGTGTTTAGAAAGATTGTGGGCTTTGAGGGCTGCAGACCTGGATTCAGACCATTAAAGTTGCTTTCCAAAGTTGAGCAACCCATGGCAGAGTTGTTTTGGAAGGGACCAACCACATGGTACTGTGTTTGGTTCATAGCAGATGTCTATTATCTAAATTCTCTTTCTCTCCTTCCTTCTGGATAGAAAATAAACAAAACCAAAACAACACGCATATTCTTAAATCAAATAAAACCAAAACAAAACTAAACCAAACATCCTTATATGAATATTTAGATCTTGCAACTGGCTTCTCTGTGCTTTTTAGAATTTTTTTGAATCAGTGTTGCATTTCCTTTCATAATAGGAAAAAAATCCATAAAAAGACTAATAGTTTGATCAGGTGTCAAGATTGCTTAGTATTATTCTTCGGTGGGATATCATGCTTTTTGTAAAGCCTGCTTTGTTCGTAGCTTTGTATATCAGTTTGCTTTCTAGGAGTTTGAGTAATTTCATATCCAGGGGATATATTAGCTATAGTTAGCCATTTTAGCTATATGATGTAATCACTAATTCACCAAATATTGTTCAAAATATTTATTGAATAGAATGTTGAAACAAATAGATCTTAGGTGAGTAATTCTGAAAGCAGATTAAGTTTCATTCTTCTATCCCCACACTCATATTTTCATTCATTCAGGCCTATTTGTTTAAATTAGTTTATTCACTTCATGAATGTTTATTAACTGGATACAATGGCAAAGCATAGAAAATTAATCATATCTACATGCACATTCAAATATATATGTGTATATTCAAATATATATACATAAATATATTTAAACATATATTCACATGTCCTACCCATTTGAATGATTTGTAGTAGCTTACTGAAGCTGAGATTAGCAAGTAAAACACCTGAAAGTAATATAATATAGAATGTTAACTGTAATTGAAAAAAAAGTTAATAAAGAGCAAACAGTAGCACAGTACAGTGTAGTGGTAAAGAGTTTGTCTCTGGAGTCAAACAGGTCTAGGTTTGATTTCTGGTTATAAATCCTGACAAAGGTAAGAAATATATTTGTAGCCTCAGTCAAACTACATAGAAGATTCATGTGCTTGTACATGTGTATGTATGTGCGTGTATTTAAATTAGTAGAAAAGGAAGATTTGATTAATAGCTGATTCTCAGACCTAGAGTCTGGTGGTATCCTCACTTCTAGCTAGACCTTGGACGTCCTGGTTGTCTTCACTGGGGAAAGCCTCTTTACTGGGTTAATTTTCCTTAATTGAAGCTAGAGCCATTGTAAACATGGTCCTTGTTTTGTCTTTGTTCTCACTGGTTCCTCTATGCTAAATCCCCAGCAAGACATAGAGACAGTCTGGCTTCAGTGTCACAACGTTCAATTGGCAAATATTACATTACATTATGAAAATCTGAATGTTGAACTATATCAGAAACCAGATAAAGGGCTGATCAATTTATGTAGATGGGTTGCCTGGCTGTAGTTTGGAGAGATTTCTCTTGTTCAAATTCTGAAAGAATAATAAGGAATTGAGACCTCAGAGTTCATCAGGTATCCTCATGTAGTGACAACTTTGCTTTGAAAGGATTAAAAGTAGTTCTTATACAGAGTAACCAATCTCTGAGTTTGAGAACTGTCAGGAAAAGTTAGAGAGAAAATGTCATTCTCAAGAAAATGGAGATTAAAAAAAAATTTACTACTTTCCATTAAGGGAATATGAAAACAACTCAATTCAATAAACAATTTAAGTACACACTATATGTCAGACATCTTAAAAGCACTGGAAAATGAACATGAATAATATCCAAACTCATTATTTCAAAAGCCTTTCAAATTTCAAGGAAACTTTGTATAGACCAAACACATAACTGAGAAGGTCACTGTTATAGATAAAGGAAGATTCTCTTTATAGGAGTATTTAGGCTAATGAGTGAAGAATATATAGTAGAGTTAGATCATATTTTACAATGCTGTTATGGGCTGAATTGTGTCCATCCTCTTTCATATTTGGCAATAAGGCCTATAAGGATGTAATTAAGATTAATTGAAGTTATAGGACTGGTGCCCTTATTTATTAGAAGAGAAAGGGACACTAGAGCTCGCGCTCTCTCCCCCATATAAGCACACAGTGAGAAAGTAGCCATCTGTAAGCCATGAAGAGAGTTCTTGCCAAGAACTGAGTTGGCTCTAACCTCATTCTTGGACTTCCCAGCTTCCAGTACTGTGAGAAAATAAATTTATGTTTTTGAAGTCATCCAATCTATGATATTTTGTTATGGCAGCCCTGGTAGATAAACACAATCACCTAATGAAATAATACTCCTAAGCAATGATTTTCAATGACTGCTAATGTCACAGAAAGAGAGAACCAGAAAATACATGTCTCATAATAGAGGTAGATATTACTGCCTTTGAAGTAGTATTGCCAAAATTCTTACCTGAATCTGTTATGTTTTTTTGGCCTATCACTTTATGGTAAATGCAAGGGGGTCAAGAAATGTTTTATGTGGCAACACGGTTGTATATTTGAAGAAGAAAATTAAAAAATATATAATTCAAAATGCTAACCAGCTCCCTGTTCTGCTTCTGTAAATATGCTTGCTGTATGCAGGAGCTCTTGCAAGAGCTCACTTGCACTTTGCTGGACTTGTAAATGTAACTGTACCCCTGGCAGCTCCCGTCTCCTGTAGCACATTGTACCCCTGGCAGCTCCCCGCTTCCTGTAACAATTTATATCACTTTGTACCGGCCCATAACCCATAACATCTCTCACCCTTCCACCAGTGTTACTACTTGCAACCATAGCAACTCCTGCTGTTTGTAATGGTCTGAGTTCAAACTAACCAATTGGCTTGTGTAAAATCCCTGTATATAAGAAATGTTGCAACTGTGATCTGGGCCCAGATCTTCAGAGCCCTAGCTCCTCTGGGACTGTGTGTAATAAACTTGAGTTCTCCTTTTCTCCGAGTTACTGCTTGATTTTTCACTTGTCTAACTTTTTAGCTTTTCCACAATATATTACGCAAAAGCCTGGCTGTGGGAAACTTAATAAGACAGATGAGCCACTTTTTTCAACACAAACATTGTAAGAAAGACAAAAAGAATATGAGAGAAGAGGAATTCTCTGGATTATAAAGAAATATATCTACCAATTGTGGCTTGTGGGTTTTATTATAATCCTGATTCAAATGAGTATACAGTAAAAAATATTTCTGAAACAGTCAAAGAAATACGAATACTACCAAGATATTTAATGATATTAGTGCATTAAACAATTATTAGCAGTGAAGAGGAATTTTTCACTCAAATGGGTAACCTTGTAATCAGCATTTTGTTCTGCTTCTGTAGATACACTTGCCGCATAGGCAGAAGGGCAAGGTGACCCCGAAATTAACTAAAGACTCATCCTCTCTTTTGCTTGTTTGTCTAGATAACAGGTGTATTTGCCTGAGTTCCTGTTTGAAAATCTCGCACTTTGTAACTCTTTGTAACTGCCTGTAACCCATAGCAACTCCGCACTTTGTAACTCTTTGTAATTGCCAGAGGACAAATTAACCAGTCCACCCATACCAATTGCCAAATATGACTGCATGGATAAGCCCTAGAAAAGCAAAGTTGCACCTGAGCTTGGGGCACAGATCTTTAGAGCGCTAGCTCTTCTGGGACTGTTGGTGTAATAAACCTGAATTCTCCAACTCTCCAAGTGGTGCTTGGTTTCTTGCCGGTCTGATTTTGCAACAATTTTGCAATAGCAGGGGTAATAGAATTGTGATTGTATTTTACAAACATAATTATCTTTTAAAGACAGTGGTAAAATATTTGTGGATGAAATGATACTGATGTCCAGGAATTGTTTTAAAACAATCTGGAGGAGGGGAAAGTGGGTAAGAAAATATATGAAACAAAGATTGGCCTTGAGTTGATAACGATTCACTGTGGTTGATGGGTGAATAGGGGTTTATTATACTAGTCTCTCTACTTATGCAAATGTTTGAACCTTCCCATAGTACCTTAATAGAAAATAAGTAAACCCCAATCTTGCCCTGAAGGATCTCAAAGTCCAACAAAATAGGCATGCATACGTGCAGATAATTTTGATACAGTGTGATATTAGCTGTAGTTAGAGCGTTGAAAATAGTATTCAGCAACTAGAGAGAAGGGGACATCCTACAATTATAAAAACTTAATTCTTAGAGGATGTTGTAGTTTAACAGTCAAGGTTCTCCAGAGAAACAGGAAAATCTCTCTCTCTCTCTCTCTCTCTCTCTATCTCTCTCTCTCTCTATCATCTATCTATCTTTCCATCTATCTATCTATCAATCTATCTCAGTAACTCCTATACATAATAAAATTAGGCTGAGGGTGACACTATTAAGAGTGTACCTATATACCAATAATAAAAGGCCTATACTAATTATAAACAGAAGATTATATTAATCTGTCAGTGAAGCAAAATGTACAGCTGTTCATCTCAGGACAGCCATACATATCTCAAGTATAGCCCAACTTTCTTCTGAAATACAGTGAATTCACACATGCCTTCTACTTTAATCCAAGTACATAAGAAGCACTGTAGGTAGGGTCTACATTTGAGGCAACTCCTCATAAGGCCATAGGTGTGAGCTAGCAGTGCTGAAAGAATAGGCCACTGGGAGTGTATGCCATCTGCTCATGCAATTTAAATTTACCTTTAGGGCCTGATCAAGTTTTATTTTATATGTAGCAATTCTCTTCAATAATGGCATACTGCCTAGGGTGATTTGCTCCCTAAACTCCATTCCAGTCTCCTTTAAGAGTGACTTCTTGACCTGAGGAAACTGTCAAGTTAAAAATCTACATATCTTACTCTTTTACAACTAGGTTTTAGAGACAATCACACGGGGTTAAGAAGAAATAGGGCAAAGACCATCTTCTATCCCTGTTGGTGCTTTTCTGCTAGGAATCAACTTGGTGGAGCCATAAATTCTTCCACCGGGAGTATTCCATTGTTTAGTCTTCATTGTCTGGGTGTTGAGAGACATTTGTGGTGATGGTGACTTTTTAATTCCTGGATTGCAGTTTCTATTGAGTGCTCTTGAACTCAGTTGTGTAAGTGGCAGACTCAGAGGTAGTTGTTTTCTAGAGGTCAATTATATAATATTCTAATAATTAGCTATCATCTATCCATGTGTGCGTGCACATGTGCGCGCGCGCACACACACACACACACACACACACACTAGGTGGGCTAGACTTCTGGCTAAGAGAATTTTAGTGAAGACTAGAAATAAAGGAAGAGACATGAGAGAATCAAGAGCTGCTTAAAGAGATGCGCTTTTCTAGCTCTATTGTCAAATAAGCCTAGTTTTCAGAAATGAAGCAAAGTGTGATTAAAAAACATAAAACTCAGTCCTCTGTAGAAATTACTTATTCTTCTAATGACATGTAGTTTAGAATTTTGTAGGCATTCTCTCTCTTTCTGTGTGTATACACTTATATTATATGTGGACTTCTCCGATAGACAAAACTTGAGAGTTTAAGATATAATAAAACTCTTTTTTTTTTTTCCTGCTGCTGAAGCATAGTAAAAAGTTCAATCAATGCGATGCATTGATTCCCAGGAAATAAATAGGAAACATCTGAGATCAAATGATTATAGGGACTCTGAGAAAGTAGGATGAAATCAGGATAAAATGAGATAATAGAGGTGAAAATACTGAAAAGTTAAGTTTGTTACATAAATATGTTGTGATTGCTGTACAGATCTAGTCAGTCCTTTCCTACCCTATGTTGACCTATCCTGTTTCTGAAAAGACCATAAATTTGGGGGCAGAAAGAGTGAAGGGAGCTTGGTGTGGAGGGAGAGCGGCAAGACGTGCTTGTGCACCCATTGAATACTGTTTTTGTTGTTGTCGTTGTTTAATGTGGTCTTGTTAGACACATAAATACTAAGCCCTATTGGCTATTAGAGCTAAATGAGTTGAAGGCTCATCCTTGTGATGGCTAGTATAAAAATCTGGGTGCTAGATATGTGGACAAACTACTTCCAGGGAGATTCTGGCAACTTGGTTTTATTGTTGGGGCAACACAGAGGGAGAAGGCAGGGAAGTATTTGCTCACTAGCTCTTTTAGGTTCCCAAGAGGATCCTAGTGTTAGGTAGCTAATCAGACATAAGCAACAGGGGGACAAAGGAATAGGGGCCCAGCCTAGAGACCACCCAAAGAACACCCCAATGGCACGAGGCAAAGAATTATATAGCAGCCAAGTGTCAGTCAAAATGATCTTGCTTGCCAATCACCTAGGAATGCCTTTGGAACCACCCATCACAGCCCAAATATAATGCAGACGTTCCCACTTCTCGGTCCTTTTGTAGCCTTTTTGGCCTTTTTGTGGCCCTTTTGTGTTGGTTATTGTGGTTACAGCGCTCTGTTACAGCTCTTCACTGAAACTGTGTGTCTCATTGGGGCATGCTTTATCTTTCTAAGATATATCTTTAATAATTTTTTTTCTAAATCTCACTGACCTGTGATTCTTCACTGCGTCAATGAGGAAGAACCGAGGAAAAATGCTAACAACACTTCTACACTGTTAATCCTCTCCCCGCCGTTGCTGTTGGGGTGACACCGAACTCTGATGGGCCCCAACAGTAACACTAGTCAGCTCTAAAATGCAGGCTGCTTAGAAGCTGGACCCTCAGGCAGCAGCTGAATCTGCAGTCAAATCTTTTTCAGGAAAAAACTGGGAGATGGATGTTTTTGCTGGCTCTCTCTGTGTTGAGCCCAGACAGGGATAGCCATGGGAACGTGGCTCTATTTAACTACTGCTTTTTTGTTTGCTATGGCTCTCAGACCTAGGTGATTTGGGGGCCTGTCTTTCAGGTGTCAGCCTGAAAAGTTGAGGTATTATATGTGTGGTCCAAACCCTGCGCTTCTCAGAAAGAAGTTGGAAGTTGGTTCTCTCCCCATCGTAAGGCTCTGTGCCTGGTGTTGGGTTTATGGTGATCGTGCATCTCAGCCTTTCCTACCCATTTCATTGTGGGTACTTTCTCATTCACCTAATGTGTAAGAGTCACTCAGCGAGTTCCTAGATTTCTGTCAGAGGTAACTGCTCTGTGTGTAGGTGTATACTGGGTGTGTCCTTGGAAGAAAGGAAAGTCAGGAATCTCCTGTGTCTTCATCTTGGTGACGTTACTCTCTTGGTGAGTATTATTTCCCCATGTGCACTAATATGTGTTAAGTGCACACACCTCTTTTCCATTTGGTTCTTGGGCTAGATCCTTAAATAAAGATTGGGTCTCAGGGTGAGAGAGGACATGCATGTCCTCCTCCAAGCAAACCTGTCCCTCCTTCTTGGACTTCCCTTTTGTCTATTTGTTTGTCTTACTTTGTGGGTGGTTACTGTCAAAGTAGGCAGTAAATGATTCCACTCTATCATGGTGATACTGTGCTCCTTTTTTTCTCTAGAGGGCACCAGTCCTCTTCCTGAGGGTTCTCCCTGCCATCTTATGTTTACCTAGGAGTTTGGGCTCCTACCCCCTTTCCGAGTGGTGTCCTGATGAGAAGCTGCTGTGAGCTGGGCTTAACACTAGCCTCCTCCACTGCTTTTGAGCACTCCTTTGGTAGAATAGCAACCTCCTTTGGAGTCTTGGGAGAGTCAGGAATATAAACTTTCTTGCCTTTAATCATTTCAAGTAATGCTTTATCTGGTTCAGATTGAGTTGGGGTCTTAATATTCCTCTGGAGAGAGCTAGAATGACACCATTTCCAAGAGCAATTCAAGTGAAACAGCAGTAGCTGCATGCCAGCTGTTTACAAAATTACCTTCCCCAGCTACCTTTAGGGAACCAGCTTCAGCCTGTTGTCTCTGCCTTGTGGGTACATTTACCTGCCATAGCAAGTTCCAAGGACAGGGACTTCCTCTGTTCTCATAATACTCAGACAGATCATTGGCCCAGTGAGATCCTCTCCTCCTGCTAGAGCCCACTCTTGGTCTAGAGACATGTACTCCTTTTTTTCTGTTCAGACTTATGGTCTTACCATGTCTGGTGTCTGCCTAGAGGGAGACCTGGGCGGGCAGACTGACCTCCTTTCTTGGATAACTCATTGCCTCTGACCCCAAATCAGTTCTGTTGAAGTGGGTTCACTCAAATACTGGCCCTACTGCTTGGCCAGACTAATGAGGCATAAGGGGAGACTGTGAAAAAATATAGTGTAATGAAGCATAGAGTAAAGCCACGCCAAATACATGTAGAAGCATTTTAAATTTGAGTCCCAACCACTTGAGGCTGTTTAGGATCATTTTGCCAATTGATTATCCTTCTCATTATGTGTTCCCAAATCTGTTTTCTGATCACCAAAAATCCCATCTTGGTTGCCAGTTATAGGAAATAAGTTTAAAGGATTTGGGGGGTGATCCAGGAAAAAATTATGACCATATGGTGGCAGTAGCACATACAAGCTTTATTTGGTATGCTTTGGCAGGTTCGACTGTGGGAGAAAGTAGCTCATGGCAAGAAACTATCCAGAGGCTATGGGGCATAGGGTGGCTATCCAGAAGAGGATGTGGGCAAGGAAAATACCAGGGGAGAGAAAGGTCAGAGAGGGGACTCACGTGTCTAGGCAATGTCCCTCAGCAGCACAGCAAGGGATCTCCAGGTCAAAGAACTTGGAAGGGCAGCCATGGTTTGGAGTCTTTATGGTCTGAGGTTTAGCTTATTTATTGTCAGCAGATGTTGGGCGAGGTTTTACAGTATATATATGTAAAACAGACAAGATCTAAATGGCTAAAAGTATGCTTGCTTGGGATATTTCTAAAAATAATTAGATGTGCAAAAATTTTAGTTCGTTGCCAGTGGGCTTTTGAGCTAACAGGTTTCATGTCGCAGTGAAGAAATAAATGACCCAGGGGACATATTTGGCTCATTTATATAATAGCACCTACTTTAAAGAGTGTTTGTGAGAATTAAACATGAATACATGTGAAGTGCTTAGCATAGAACCAGATGCATACTAAGAATACGACAAATGTTATAATTCTTATTGTGTTACAATACTCTGCCAAAATGGAGCTTATGAAAGAGAAATAAGAAGAAAGCAAGCGCCAAAACTGAATAAAAGGTAATAAGTTGGCAGGTCTTATTAATTATTGATGGACAATTAAAGGAGAGGCAATAAAAGAAGTATGCTGTTCTTTAGTAGAATTTCAGTCTTTTTTCCAGCTAGAGTCAATGTGTTCTGGGTATTGATTTGTGAATTTGCCACCTAGAGGCAAATTCACAGAGATATGAATTTTCTCTGAAAAATTTGCTTAGCTATGGGTTTTAGACTGGCTGAAAGACGGTTTTCTCCTCATTCCTCTCCAATTCTTTGTTAGTAAAAGATGCCCATAAAGCGTCGACAGAGCAATGGTGATTTCTCCATGAAATTGTCCGTTAAGCAGAACATTTGGTATTTTTGTTAAATAACCATGGTTTATTATACCAAATAAGTGGTGGTTTGCTAAATCTCTTGCCCAGAAAACTGTAACACATTTTGGCTATTCTACAAGCGGACTGCCTGCTAAGTATGTCCTGCATCAACTTTGAAGATAAAAGAAAAATTTCATGGCATATCAACAATAAATCCTAAGTATTGAAATTGTGCTGTTGCTTGAGAAGTTTGCTATTTGGAGTTTGAAGAAATACACTTAGAAAGAGATTTTGTGATGGTTCAAAGAAAGTTATTTCTAATCCTTTGAGCTTTTCACACCTGTATATTTTTGTGTCACCTAAGTTTTTGAGAGTTGTCAGGTAATAAGATACTGCACCAGCTCAATCTCTATCACACAATGCTGCTTGTCCTCTTCCAGGAAATAACTCATTTCACGCTCACAAATGAATCCAACCCACATTTTCTAACTTCTTGGAATTAGGCTTTCTGTTTTTCTAAGATTACCTGGTTCAATGACCACCCCCGAGAAGAAAAGATTCCCACTAAAACCTTGGGCTTATTGGCTTCTCTGAAAGGTGTCTATAAGACCTAATACACACCTGCTTGAGGCTTCTCCATTGGAAAATGGAGTTAGGCATAAGCTCTCAGATTTGAAGACAAATGGGACATGATTTAAATAAGGATTTTTGTCATTTAACCTTTCTAAGCCCCATTTTCCTTGTCTGTTGAGTTAAAATGCTAATTATATAAGAATCTCTTGAACATGATGATATATGTTAGTTCCCCTCCCTCCATGAGTATCGTTCATCACATGCAATACATTCTGGTTCTTTTGAGAAGAAAAAGGGGAAATTTTAAAGGACATAGGTAGTCAGGGAATATATTGAAGGATTAGAAAAGCAGGTTTGAAGCTTTTCAGAACCACACTCCAGAACAGCTATAACAAAATTTCCCTGCCATTGCTGCCCTTACCTGTTCCTTGGGTGCCAGGAACTTGACCTTGCTGCAACTGTGAGATAGGCTAGGATGCCAACTTTGCTGTTCCCTTATGCTGTCACCTATATCAGCAAAATGATGTCCCACTTAAGGTCTCTTTCTTTAGGTTACTAACTTCCCAATTGAAGTCCTGCATAGGTATCTATAACAAGTGAAACCTATGTCTCATGCCTTTATCCAGCAAGGGTACTGAGGTGCAAAATGTTCTGGATTTTACTTTGTGAAGATGGGACTCTCAGGGAGGATATTTATTAAAAGATAGGAAAGGTAGTCAAAAGATGCTGGATTCTTTCATACTTCTGTTCCTTAGGTCTAATAATACTAATAACCATCTTTTGTCTACATTTACTAAGTACTTAGCAATGGGCTAAATGAGACTACAAATATCCCCCACTTTGCAGATGAGCAAAAAGAGGCAGAAAGAGATTAAATAGTTTGCTTATGGTTGGTGAATGGCAGAGCCAGGACTTGGACCTCTGTCTATCTGATTCCAAACCCTGGAAGAGAAATCCCTATATGATGCTGTCTCATAAGTCTAAAGACTCTTCCACTGTACTTAAATTCGTTTCCTTTTCTTAAGTCTTACTCTAAGGCTTATGTCTCTGATAGTGTTATTTATTCAAAGCTAAGTCCACCCAGCAGCCCTCCCACTTTGCAGAAGGGATTTAGGAAAGTAGGTCAGATAAGCACATAGGCTCTAGTGAGACTACGGTGTGAAGAAAATCATTTTGGTGTCATACACTTCATTTTGAGATGCTTTAATACAAAAGAATGTAAACCCTCTGTTTATGTTTCCCATCCTTGCCACCCACCGACCCCCACTTCACGGAGCTGTTGAACACTGGGCAGTGAGAAAAGAAAAAAGTCAGCGCAGTCATTCTGGCTTGATTTCAAATCCTGGTTTTGTCAGTAAGTGACAGTGTCAGCTTCGAGAAATGATTTACTGCTCTGAGTCTCAGGTTTCTCATCTACAAAATGTGTGTAACTTTCTGAGTTATGGTGAAGATGGTACCTACTGTGATATTTTGATCCTCTTCCTCCCTCAAGCATCTTAGTCCATTTCCTAGAACATAGAGTCTGAGACAGAGCTTATCTGAGCACACTTTATTAAAACCCCAGAGATGCAAGAGTGAGGAGTAAAAGGAGGGTGAAGCAGAAAAGGAGGGAAAATGAATCCAGGAAATGTGTTATTAAGCTGGCCATAGCTTCTCATTAACACACTGGTGGTGGCTCAGCCCTGCAGAACATTTCCAGAGACCTTCTGGAATCACTGAACCTCAGAACAGTTTGTTCATGAAAAAAATAACACTTTACCATTTGGATTCTTCCTACCTCCCGTTGCATATTGATCACACCTTCCCCCTGAGACATTAACTGCCCTGTATCTCTGGCATGTGTGGTGTGATTCCTCTGGGCAGCCTCTGGAGAAGCTGGGGTAGAACCCGGATATCAGAGATGTGGAATCTTTTCTTTTCTCTCCATTCTTGAGACAATGCCAAAGCCTAGCTCCCACCTCGGAAGAGAGGAGAGTGCAGAGACAATGATGACAGGGGCAAGATGACAGTATCAGTGCCGGCTTTATGTTCCTGGGAAAAAATATGAGTCATTGTTGACCTGCTCTGGCAGGGAAGGAGGCACATGGCCAGGGTCTAGAGGACAGGCAGTGCTGAGCACATCAATACACTATAGACTAGGCCAAATACACTGTGTTCAGCGGATTAGCCATTTTAGGAGTCATTGGCGAAAGCAGCACTGATCCTGCTGTTGAAGTTGGGAACCCTTTCCCTGCTGTTCCTGTTGTCAGGGCACAGCAAGGCTGTATTCTGAGATGTACTTGTGACATATACTTACTCTGGATTTTGACTCAGGAGCTAGTGATTTCAAGAGGCAGGGACTGCACAGAAGCCATTCTAGTGAGGAAGAGGCAGCATGAGAAGCTGTATCAATTTCCAGGGACCATAACATCAGGTGTCCAGCGTCAGAGATGTTTGTGCTCATTGGTGGCAGTATCTTCACGAGTTTGGATGTCATTCCTGACATTTTCACACTCCAGGTCTAGTTCTCTCAACCTTCTTGGAAGATCCTGTCAGATACTTATATCATCTTTGTGTTTATGTTTAAATTAGCCAGGGTTCCTATATTTAAAAACCCTGATGCAGTGATGACACAGATGCTTTATTCCTTACTCAAGCATCTACGTCACTGTATGCCTATCTTTTCTGGGGGAAAACACGAGAAGGTGAAAATAAAAGCGATAAAAAGGACAATTCCTGGCCTCCAAAGGCTAGAGACCTTGGGGAGGATAACAACAAAACTCCAGCAGACACAATATTTGGGAGATAGCAGAGGAAGGAGAGCTGAGTTTCTCTTCTCCTTCAAGCTCTTAGACTGGAAACTTATTTCCCCAGGGTAAAAAGATGAAGGAAATATGAGAAAACCCCAAACCACCTGAGATGATATTTCTGCCACTTCCAGGGAATAAGCTCTCAAGGCAGATGTTAACTTGAGCGATATGGGAAAATAAAGACTTATTTGCACCTGAGTGTGTGGCCTGAAATTTATTCATGTGTAACAACAAAAAGAATCACACACTAAAAATTTCACCAACGTTAGCACGAGTTTAGCATAAAATGAGTGCTCAGCGAATAGCGTTATTTTTATTTTACTTATCTCTAGTGAAAAATGGAGAAATGTGAACTCTGCTCTGGCTACTTGGCAAAAGGAAATCTAGGCACCTTGGGTGGTGGTGTGTTCTGTAGGGAGAGGAGCATCAATGCTCCTGAGAAATCTCACAGTCACTAAATCTCACTAAGTACATTTAAGCAATAATTTATTTGATTGGGGGAGACAGACAACAACAATCTGATGAACATCCCATTCTTTTTGTCTTATGGGTACTAGGTAATCACAACTGTAACCTATTTCACATTTGCTACTGTAACCGATTTCACATTTATTAATCTGGATGTAAGTGTTAATGGAGCCATCAGAGAAGAACCTATAAACTTGTCCCAGGGAACCATTTGTTCTCTGAGGAGAGGCCACGCTTTTATAAATATCTCATTTAATCCCTGAAGTACCCTCAGTATATCAGTCGAAACCCCTACCAACTCCAAAAGGTAAATGGTATCAGCCCCATTTTAGAGGTGAGCAAAAATCCAATCTATCCTAGGCAAATTGGCAGAGCCAATAACAGGTTTGTCCGATTCCAAAGCCAGCATATTACATAGTCTCAGATTTAATAATTTGGTTATCACAAAATAGATTAAGTGAAAAAGGATATTTGAGTGCATGTCTTAAGACAGGGAAATAAAAAAAATCACTGATACAACTATAAAGTGGAGGCAATAAGCAGTGTGTGGGAGAGCCCTGCAAGTATCAGAGGAGGGGTGATTAGACAGAGAAAAAGGGATAGGAATATAGAGGTATATTTACATATAGGTATTCAGACCTATGTATCTACTATACATATATATATGTGTATATATACATAGATGTATCATCAGCTTTCTGTAAGTTAAATGACTTAAATATGATATGCCTATCAATTCCTGAACAAATGTGAGAAAGACCAAAATAAATATAATAGACTATTGAGTGTGTTTCCAAGATGAATGAACTCCTAAGTATGTTGGGGTGGCCTTGCAGGGTGCTTGCTTGGAAATAGAAGGTTGAGAAAAACTTAGCTCAAAAATAATTTATTTCCATATCTTTATCTTTGGAAAATTACTAGCGACTCTTACAAATATAAATTAACTGGCTCCCTTTTAGTGTTGCAGGAAGAAAATATTCTTCATTTTGAAAAGCTCAGTAGTCAGCAAAAATGACAAAAATGTGATTTTCTTTGTTATTTTATTTAATTTTTGGCCATTTTTGTTACTCAAATTTAATTGTGCCACTGTAACTTGATTTTATTCTTTTAGGGATAGCCAGTCCTAAAAGCATACATTTTCCAGTGGAGCACTGAGACTAATGAAAAGTGAGGCAATTCAAATGTGGAATAGGCCACTAAGTGCCACACACTGGTCCATTGCTCTCCTTGCGGATGAGTAGTACTCTACCGGGGACTCAGTGTTGGTTGCTTGCAGGTTGGATGTTAGGCAGCAATAGTAACTAGATAAGACTGAGTAAGCAGAAGTTCATACTGGTGAACTCATGTGTAATTTTCATCTCTACCACCATAGCCACTTGATTCATGTGCTCATTTTACATCACTGGTTGCCAATGATAGAGGTTAGAAGACAAGTAGTAACTAGATAAGACTGAGTAAGCAGAAATTCATACTGGTGAACTCGTGTAATTTTCATCTCTGCCACCATAGCCACTTGATTCATGTGCTCATTTTATCATCACTGGTTGCCAATGATAGAGGTTAGAAGACAACTGGCAAACATATTTGTCTATTTGGTCATGTATTGCCCGTTTCATGATCAAATCTCTCTTGTAGGCATTAACATGGGGTGCAAAGACCTCCACACTTTCTGCCCAGTACTATAAGTTCCTCAACATGCATACCCAGACTTCCTTGTCCCATATCTTCCAATCTTTTTCCTTTTAGGTTCCTGACCAGTAGGCCAGGCTATTTGCCACTGCCCATGAGTTAGTACATATTCTAATCTTGGGCCATTTCTCTTGTCACTTAGAGTAGATGACCAGATATACACTACTGAAGGCTCTACCCCACGAGAGGATTTTTTTCTTATCGCCGTCTTGCAAATCCACCCCTGAGTGAGGCTCTAGTCTTGCACCTATATATCAAGGCGATATATTTGTAAAATTTTCTCAGACTTTGTTTTTCCTTCAGCTGGTTGTATGGGTTGAGAGAGAGGGATGCTGGAGAAACAGTCATGGGTGTCATGGGGGTATGGACTACTGGTGCTATTAATATTTGATCTGAGATGTACCTCTTCCATATTAAGATGAATTTTAGATGAGTCTGCTCAACTTTTTGATTTGGTCAGTCTGACAGGATCCAATTCATGATAGGCAATTCCTGCTACCTGGTCTTTTGATCTCCCATAGTTAACTTCCCCCACTCTATCAGTTTCCAGGAAGCACAACGTCTGGCG
>NW_006432669.1:11962275-11965103 GCF_000325575.1 Pteropus alecto
TTTTTTTGTTTTTTTTCCAGTAAGAAGTTTTATTATATAAATCTAGCCTGTTGCAAATAAGATGTTTTTCTTTTGGTTTCCAATAGGTGGCTTCTAAGCTTCTTGCATCTCTGCTTTATATAAAGTGTTAATAATGTCTTTTTTTCCCTTATAGGTGTTTTATCATGCTCGCTACCCTCAGTCTCAGCTCCTGTCAGTGTTAGTGACAGTTTCGGTAGTGTTTGCTCAAATTCCCCAGGACTCTCAGCATTCTGTTTCAGAGGGCATGGGGGGGGAGGGGCCCTCTGTGTGGGAGGTTGGAGGCTGCAGCTTAGCCTCAGTTATGTAATGGTGGCTGGTAAAAATCAACTGCTGTTTTTCTGCCATCCCTGCTTTTCTCCTTTCCCTGTTTCTCTGCCTTCTGCCCTGATGATTGGCACTGCTGCTGGCCGTGTGGAGCTCACAGCACTCTCAGGCAGGGCTGTTCAGGAAACTCATTACTCCTTCTCCCCTCCCCCTTCTCCTAAAGGGAGCTCTAGCTGTGAGAGGCAGCTTCTTTGTTTCTCCAAGTCCACCACCTGACACCTGGAGTTCTGACCTGTGGTAGCTCTTATGCGCAGATTCCATGCTCAGACATGCTGGTGTGTAGTTTGGGTGTTTTTTGTTGAGTTTTAAGTGTTCAGATTATTGTTGTTTCAAGGGGAGAGATCTGGGGACATCTCTCACACTGCCATGTTTAATCCAATCTCTCTTGGCATCTATTGAAATGTATTTTCTTCTGTAATCTGTTAATATGAAGAAATTCAACAATTTATTTTTAATATTAACACTCAGTCATAAATTTCTGGGATAATTCCTGGTCATGAATTTTACACATAATTGGTTTTGAGATAACAGTTTGTTTAGTATTTTTGCATCTGTGTTCTTAGATACTATGAGCCTGTATATCAGGTTTTCACCCCTTGATTCCCAAATGCCTCTTTTTTATTTGTGATACTGGAACTCAGGCTCTGAAATTGCATGTGGGACATCGCTATTTTGAAGTCTTTCTGCACCATTTTATTTTCTATTGACTGCTGTTTCTGTATTACCCACGTTTATCTTCTCAAACTACCAGCCTCAAAATGCTAGCCTCAAAAATTAATTGGGAGTAGTCCTACTTTTCCTGTCCTCTGGAATTATTCTGGTAAGATTAAATATTTATTACTTAAGTGTAAGTATTCAGTATTGAAGCCAAATGAATCTGGAACTTTCTTGTGGAAAGATGTTGTACAGTTGACCGTAGAACAATATGGAGGTTAGGAGTGCCAACCACCATTCCAACCCTGTGCAGTTGAAAACCCGTGTATAATTTTTAACTTTACAAAAAATTTAACTACAGGCTTCCCTCGGTATCCACAGGGGATTGGTTCAAGGACCCCCATGGATAATTGAATCTCTTTATATAAAATGACGGGACAATGCATACAGTTGACCCTCCACATCCATGGATTCTCAGCTGTAGCTTGAGAATACATAGTGTTTTCAAGCCACGGTTAAATCCACAGATGTGAAACTCACGGATGTGGAGGGGAGACTGGACTACTAACTCAGTTTCTTTAACAGGTATAAAATAATTCAACATTTTTTTTCTTGAGTTGGTTTTCATGGGTTATATATTTTTCTGGTAATTTGTCTATTTAATTTAACTTTTCAAATATATTGGCATAAAGTTATTAATAATATCCTTTTATTATCTTTCAGTGTTTGCAGAACTTAATGTAATATTCTCTTTTTCTCTAACCAATACTGGTTATTTTTATCTTCTTTACTTTTAAGAGGCTCCTTACCTATAAAGAAATGTTTAATAACATAAAATATTGCATAGATGTGGCAATTTGCATGACTCCTAATGCCTCAGTGGAATGTAATTGAACTCTGTCCACAGTAGGAATTCAGAGACATACTGACTTGTTTTCTATTCCGTGGGTCTTACAAGAAATTTAGAATGAAGAGGGAAATAGCAGGACACAGAGTGTAGAAGAAATATGTTGGGGTTTCAGAATAGATTGAGCTCAGAATGATGAAAGAACTAGTAGGTCCATAAATTAGGCTCACAGCAACTATACCAGCAACTTGAACATTTATTGTAAATAATTACTAATTATGTAAAATATATCCAACTTTATAAAGGTAGAAAAGAAATGCAAGGCATAATAAAGGTAGCAACTGCAGAAAGTAGCTAACACTCATGAGGCTGAAAGAAAAGTGAGTAATGAAGGAATTAAGAAAGATAAGAGAAGGGCCCTGCAAAGCTGAGGTTCATACCTCTCAGTAGAGGATATGGCTGTTGCAGAAACATGCTACCAGTCACTCTATTGAAAAAGAAATTTGTTGGAGATCCCTCAGTGCAGAAGTGTGAGAGCCACCACTGCTTTCCTAAATTGAGCGAGACCTGCTCATGATGATCCCATCATTACCACCGAGAAAAGAAAACCGGGAAGAAAAAAAGCCCTTTCTTTCTCCTCCAGGCAGGCACTCTCCCTCTAGCGATCCACATTGGCAGGGCCTAACATTGACCTAACTAGCAAAGGAGAAATGTAATTTGCAGTTTGAGCTCCAGAATCACAAAGTAGAGCAAAAGAAGGGTAGGAACTGAGGGGCAATAATTTAATAAGTGGTACAGTTATCAAGTTTAAAGCTGTGTCTGACTAGCATACTCAATTCTAAAACCCTCAGTCCTGGAATGTTTCTGCAATCTAGGAATGAGAAGACTGCCATATAAGAAAACAAAATAAAACAAAAATGGCGTGACAAGAGATCTGAAAGCTCTCCTGAACTAAACACTTTTGGGAAAGGTGGTCACATGA
>NW_006432669.1:11965132-11979660 GCF_000325575.1 Pteropus alecto
AGACATTAGGGATTTATATGAGATAGGCAGCTGTATGGATAGTGTAGTGGCATAAAAAATGGGCAGTTTAGAAGATATTATCAGTGGTTTGAGAAGGTCATTGTGGAGCAACATGGCAGTAGCAGTCGATAGAGTAGAAAGTTGGCAGCCCAGAGCAGAGAGACTGCAGAACAGCAGGTAGCAGCTCCGATCAGCTGTGAGAGCACATCTCACAGCACATATCTATCCTGGGTTCACCCATACACTGAAGGTACTGATTTCATCTCATTATGGAGCAATAAAGGTCACATTCCTTTTTTTCTTCTGTTTAGGTTAAACTGCTCTGAGCCTTCTTCTCACATCTGGCTATAACAAATTTAATTTCAGTTACTTCTTTAGTTTTCTTTTCCACAAAGTCTTAAAACAAACTCAGGCTTATGTGGTATCACAAGAATGATGTCCATTGAGGTCACCTATCTTTTGGCTTCTCCTTTTGCTACCTAATGTTGCTCTCAAACTCTGGTTTTTGTTCTAATGAAACACCTGACTCTGGGAATACTCAGATATCCTGGTCACAGGAACACTGAATTAACTGCAGACCCATCTCTAGGTTCTCTTGCTGCTGATCTCTCAGCATATGGTCCAATCTCTGCACTATTTTAGAGCCACCTTTTACTTACGACATAGGATGCAAATGCAGGATGTGTTCTGTTTTCACCATTTCCTGGGATCTGATAGTAAGGGAATAGGCCCCAGTAAATTTTACTCTCTGTCTCATATATTCAATATAATTTGCTTATATTTCAGCTTAGGCTTTTCTTCACCTTCAAAACATTGGGTGATGACTGTCACCTACAAGTTCAATAGCTTCTGCTTTGGGCCCTATGAGGCAGCAATGGGAGTATTTCACTCAGATATACTGAGTATTTCACTCAGATATACTCCCAAGAGAGGACCTGATGCAAGGAATTTAGTTAGCTGATAGGCTCCAACTGCTGCAACATCAGAATCCAGTCCTCTGTTCACATCAGTGTTTCACTCTCCTCAGTTTGCTCCCAGTTAATGATGGAGTATGGTAGGGGTACCAGAGCTGGGCCATGCTGCCCACTGCTGGACTTCTCTAATGGACAGTCTTTGTTCTGGGGCTCTATATTGACCTAGATAGGACTGTCTTAGAGCTTCACTGTAGTCTTAGACTCTTTTTACCCAATTCTCCTGCATTACATTTTCCCCTCACATATGTCAGACTTGCAATACAGTCTGATATGATACCTGTGGGCCAACACAGAAACAGCAGTCAATAGAAAATGATTTACACCTGTTCCCTCTCTCTTTTATCTTTTACAAGATGAACTGGTATGTTTAAATCCATCTTGATGTTCACATTCTGGAGGATCTGAAGTGCCATGCCCTGCGATATAAAATTTGTTACGACTGCTCCCCAATTCTCTTACCTCACTTTTCCTTGCATCATAAAGCTTGGCTGCTTTATTAGGGGGAGCAATTATACTGCAACAGTGGAAATAGAAACCAAATTAATATCTCATTAAACCATACTGTCAAATAGGCAAATATAGTATGTACTAGAAAAATTGCCTATGTATGTTAAGACATAGAAACCAAGGTGATTTATATTTTCATGCAAAAATAGGAGAAACAAATAAAAGAGACAATGGAAGTGAGAAGGCATTGCTCACGGCTAGTCACTATGGTCTTGGAAACCTTTCTCTCACAAAATTTAAAGTGGAAGAGATATGAAGAATAAAGATCAAAATGAATGCTAATAGTTAGTCTGGATCCTGTTATAACTTTCAGATGATGTCATTCTGACAATAATAAAAGAGGTGCCAACATATAAAATATATGAAGATTATTCTTGGAACAGGAAACAATAAAACAAAGTACAAAGTCATATAAAGCAGAAACAAAAGGAAAAATGATTGGTACTGAAGATACAAAAGTGGAGAATGATCCAGTAAGAGTGATTGGTATTTACTTCGAGAAGTACAAAGCAATTGAGAAGTGGGAAAAAAAATATTAAATGAGTATGTGTAGATATGTATTTATCATAGGAAAATAGACAAGGCTTATCAATCAAATTCTTCTGCCAATTTACCTATATTAACAGTGCTTCATGGTTGCCATCATTTCACTGGTGGTGGCATTTTAGAAAATCAGTGAAAATTTGGAGAAATCTCACTTTTCAGTCCCCAAGAATGGAACTAGGTATTATCCTCTCTAGCTGTCATATGTGTTTTTACCTTTAACATAATAAGCAGATTTCAGAGAAAGCAGGCAGGGGCAAACTTCAAATTCTGACAACTCTAACTGAAATACTGTGAGAAAGGAATGCTCTCAGAAAGAAAAGATTTTTGAAAGCTGAAAAAGAAAATATTACAAAAATGCAGAGAAGGTAGCATAATAGAAGGGTAAGGCCAAGGGCTGATAATAGGAAAATATGTAAGGGAAATCTTTACTTAGAAGAAGACGGACTTTAGGATGTGGACGATGAGAATATTTTTTAAGGGACTGCAGGGAATTGATCCAGGATAAAGTGAGTGTGTCATGCACTGTGTCTTACATAAGTGCTCTTAATATAGGTCAAGGTCAAAATCCAGGACAGGAGAGAGACAGTCCTTCCCAAGAGAATGCCACTGAGAAGAGGAAACTCAGCAACACATAATCTTTGAATGATTCAAAACTAAAAAGAGTTTGAATTAGTCAACTAAAAATATTAGGACAAAAGTAGAATAGGTAGAGATAAGTGAAGAGGCTTTAAAATGAAGAGAATGAGGATGAGCAAAATTCCATCTTGGGAACTGAGACGTTCTGGAAGAAGAGAAACATGAAAGTCTCCAAATGTATAAAGAAAAATAAAATACATAGAAAATATGATGGTAAATTGGGTGAAGTGAGAACAATGACAATTTGAGTATTTATAAGAAATTGATGTTCAATATTTATGGAAATTTAGTTGACACCTAATAAGTTCTGAACATGTTAGGGAAAAGACTTCCCTATTTTTTTTCAAAAAACATTTCTGAAGGTTCTACTATATATATCTAACTCAGTTCTGAGTATACACCAATGAATGCGACTGCCTCCTTGTCTGAGATGGAATTCAGATATATAAACACTTTAGGACAATAAAATGTTTCACGCTCTGTGATGAGGTGTATCGGTTTTCTATTGCTACTATAAAAAATTACCAAAAATTTAGTAGCTTAAAATAACATAACTTGATTAACTTATAGTTTAGAAATCTAAAATGAGCGTTGGGGCTAAAACCAAGATATTGGCAGAACTGTGTTACCCGGGAGGCACTAGTGGAGAATCCATTTCCTCCTCTTTCCAGTAGTTACAGGTTGTCTGAATTCCTTTGCCTCTTTCCATCTTCAAAGCCAGCAATGGCCAGTTGAGTGTTTTTCATGCTGCATCACTTTGACACTGAATCTCTGGTCTTTCTCTTCCACTTATAAGGATCCATTGAGCCCACCCAGATAATACAGGATAACTGCCTCTATCTTAAGGTCAGCTGATAAGCAACCTTAAATCAATTTACAACCTTAATTGTCCTTGCTATCTAATAACATATTCACAATTGCTGGGATTAGAGTGTAGATGTGTTTAGAGGCCATTACTCTGTTTACCACAGAGAGAAGATTAACAGGATATAGTGAGGGAGTTATTCAATAATTATTTATTGAACACTGTAGGTGTACCTAGTATGTTTTAGATACATTAACATTGTGTTTTTTCATTCTAAAAACATTGAGAGCTTATTGGAAGTTTTTGTATAAGGAAAAGATGTGGTCAGTTTTGTTTCAGAAATAAATTTTGATTTTAATGCATAAGATAGATTAGCAATGGGGATAGACTGAAGATATAGAAATCAGTTAGTATTTCAATATATTTCAATGGCACAGATGAAAGATGAATTCTGAGATAGGAGCAACATCAAATATAAAAGGAGAGTAAAATTGAGGAGCTCAGTTTTGTAAATCTGAAGACCTGTGGAGTTTGATATATCTGTGGACTTTCTAACCAACAGTGTCCAATAGTTGTCTTTTGTACAAACAATTTATAAAGTTTGGACTAGATATAATTTTACTTTAGCGTGATTTCTAACAAAGAAGAAAAATGGAGAATATCGCTGCTGTCTCCCTTCTGTAGTCTTCCTAGCTTTCTCAAAGGCAGAGTAGGGAGAACCTCCTCACTGTATTTGCAAATGCAGATTAATCATATTATATTGAAATGTTATGCTTTCATGTATGTGTTTCCCTGGTCTTTGAGCTTTTAGAAGTTAGTGATTTTGTCTTATTTTTCTTGGCATTTTCATCACATAGCATAGTATACAAGCCAGAGTAGTCCCCAGAAAATATTTTGAGAAAGAATGAATACAGTGCAAGACGGGCTCTGGCCAGTTTGCCTACCATTTAAAGAAGGGCTTCAGTAGAGCAAAAACCTGTTAAGTATAAAGTTAAAAGAAAATGAGTTATAAAATATCCTGAGTGAGGAGATATTACAAAGAAGTTGGGATTGAGTAGTTTCATTATTAGCTTCGTTTGGAGCTTCTTTAGAAAGGAAATGAAGAAACACCTCTAATTTGTTTCATGAAACTGTCCTCAGTATCTGGATGTGATTGGCACTGTGACAGAATTCAAATTCTGGCTTCTATTGTTTATCAGGAAATTAGAGAAGATGAGAGGATTATAAGTCAGTGCAGAATTTGGACTCTTATGAGAAATCAACATTTGGAACACAGTATGATCTTGTAGCAGGTTAAGTGGATTAGACAGCTGTTTGTAGAATGAAATGAATATAATCATTGTATTTAATTCATCTGGCATGTAGCTCTTTCCTCAGATATACTGAAACCAGGTCAGGCCTAACTGATGGGACATTAGATGTTTTTAAATCTATGTTTTCTAAATTGTTGTTTAAAGATAAAATTACAGAATCTCTATGTACTCTGTGGGACTTGCCCACTAGCTTTTCAGTGGCAAAATTTCTCTGAGAAGAAGAAAAGTATCTCTGGAAGCCTGTTTTCCTTGACCTTCTATGTGTGTGGGATAAGGGAGTTTGCAGTCTTTTGAGTGTCAGTTCATAAGCAGTGAATGCTTCCTGTCTCAGAGTTTTCCAAAGAAGCCAACATATGTGGTAGCTAAGATGATGACTGACTTTGAAGAAGACAACTCATAAAGTCAAAGGCTTTCTTCCTACTATTTTGCTAGCAAAATAATGACCAGGGCTCTGAGAGTGTCACTACCACTGACTGCGGCTTCTACAGGTAGATCAACCTGTCCAGTTATTCTAGTCAATTTAGTTATGCCAGAAATTCAGTTTGCTGGATTGGTGGTAAGATTGATTGAGCAGTCTGGCTAGGCCTAGGTGGGGTGCTGAATGAGTCTTTATTGCTTTGGTTTATTTGCTTCACCTATATAAACATAGCCTCAGTTTTACTCCTGTGAGATGAAAGGAGAGAGAACACATTTTAACCTGTTAAATATTTTAATTCCTGTCTCTCTATAACGATATAAAAAATGTTTTGAAATTATGCTCTGGCTCTTCCTTTTCTATCCTCTACCAGTGTGCAGAGGGGTCTAAATAATTCTTTATGCATTGGGAAGTAGTGATGAATCATTATCTTTTGGTCCTCTCATGCCACACATGCCTCTGGTTGGCTTCTGAGTTTTTTTGAGAATACTATTCATGGTGTTTCAATTTCTATGGAAGACTTTGGAAACCATACACAAATGGGGTGTTGTGTGGAAGAAGAATTAAACTTACTCTTTTTGGCTCTTAAATTTAGAACAAAAATAGATATGTATGTGTCAATTCAGTTTTCTAATTTCAATATATGTTAAGAAATATATGTTGAGTGACAACCATATGCTAATACTCCGTTGTACCTAAAGATATGAAGATGAATAAGATTCTAAATTCCCTCAAAGATTTTAAAGTTTGGTAGGAAAGTCAAGCGAATAAAACTACAGTAGCAACACAATGAGATGAAAGGTATTTAGAAATATCTACACAACACTATAGGAGCACAGATATCTACCAAAGAGTAATCTAATTTAGAAGTTCAAAGATGATTTTTCCTCTATAATCCAAAAATATCTACTCAACAGCAGAATGTTTTTTTCCTATAAGAAACTTGGTTTCCTGTTACTGGAGCCTTGCAGGACATTTGGTTCTGTCCAAAATGTCCCCTGAGACATTTGGTCCACACCAAAAGATCCTTGATATTTACTCCTGTCCGAAATGTCCATGGAGACATTTGGTCCATGCCAAGGGGGACTTGATCCATGGTAGTATTTTTTAATGTATTAATCCTGTAAACCAAAAGTACAAATAAATTTAATGGGCTCTTTGAACTCAGAGATGTTTTCTAAGCATGGATGTTTTGATAGGACCAAATATCAAGGACCTTTTGGCATGGACCAAATGTTTTAATGAATGTTTTGGATAGGACCAAATATTCATTAATCTTACTAGAGGTTTTCAAGTAAAGATTAAACTGGAAGGATAAAACATAGGAGGAGGAGATGGTATATGGGTTAGCTGTGAAATCGATGGTCTTTTTAAGTTAGAAAGTTAAGGATTTTTTAATCGCTAGTGTAAGGCTTAAGTTTAACTAGTAAAGCCCTGTATAAAGTCAAGAAATTCCTTTGATGAGGTTGAGCTTCTCACTGCCTGATACTCCCTTTCTCCCTTCCCACTCCTCTGCCAGATACAACTAGTAATAATTCTCACTGAAGAGGACATTGAAGTCTGATGCACTCTATTCCTATTACCTTGCCTCTTCTTCTACTTCTAAGGAATCTCAGTGACTCATATTCCATCACAACTAGCCTTTTCTAGAAACACCTTTCATTCCATCTTCAAAATGATACAACATATGTTAATATGAGAAAACATTCTGTACTCTATATTCAAGATTTTCACTATCTGATTTGCATCTGAAAGCATTAAGAATTCAGGCCAGATAATTAGATGTTTTATTTTTTCAAGTTTAAGATATTGCTTTGAGACAAAGATTAGTCCCTAAAACAGTAGTAACATTTATTGGCAAAGTGTGCTCATAGATAGCACACTTTTAAATTAGGTTTCCTGCGACTTTCAGTAAGATGCAATTTCTGCTTCCTATCTCTTTGCTCCTGAGACTCTTGCTAATTTCAACTCAGGTTGATAAGGGAGAGACAGAAATCTAGATTTTTTTTTTTTCCATAGATTTTCTTACATTGGGCCCGAGATGTGATAGTATGAGGAAGGGCATCAGGGTAGCAGTTTTTGTGGGAAAGGCTTTGGCAAGCTGCTGCATTTATTCCTTCATTGTGTTGACCAAGCAACCTCCATGTTTAAGACTCTATTAAATCCTGCTCACGTGAAGGAAAGTCAAATGGTTCCTGGTGCCTAAAAGTTCATAATCTAAGGCAATGCGGACTCTTCTTCCTATATATTTCCTAGAAACTGAAAGAAAGGAAGTTGGGCTGGTGTATTTTAATGTCAAGTTAAGATACAAAATTTTATGATATATCTCAGAATGGGGAGGGAAAATTAGCACAATCAAACCAAAAATATTAGTTCATAAGAAATACAAAGTAACATCAATAGGAATGTTATTCCTGGTATAAAATCAGCTTATGTAGAGAATCATCAAAGAGAAATAAATCCTCAGAACATCTAGTTACTTTGGGAAACTCTGTGATGGGAAAATAGCAACATTCCAGAACAGAAGTTCCCACCATTTCATAGCCTCCCTCCATCTGTAGGATCAGGGCTCATCCCTCACCTTTCTTCCCTCCAGCCCCCACTGCTGGACACCATAGACTAGAGCCAGCCTTTTTGCACAGCAGCAGATACTTGGCAGAGCGGTAAATCATTGACATTCTATGACTAATAATGAACATTTTGTAACACATAACAGGGGTGTTGAGACTGTATTATTTTTATAGGAATGCTTGGGTGAGATTGTGAGACAGAGAATAATGAGATAACTGTATATCAGAGGGCATCAGGTACATTCTCATGGGGTAGTCTTCCCTAATAGGAGAAAAGTCTCATCTTTGTGTGATAGTAGGGATCTAAGTAGCTATATTCATGACATGATGCTTGATTAATTCCTCCACTACTTGAAGCCATTCTATAAATGGCTTCTTAAACCATTAGCGGTATCCAGTAGTTATTTGATTCAGAGAAAGATAGAGGAGGCAGTATAAGGAATATCCTACTGGGAGGAGAAAATCTTCTAGTTATAGACATAGACCCAACTGAGAGAATTATGAAATCATTTTCCAAATTACTCCCTTTCTTGATAATATCTATAGAAATACCATATGAGTGAAAGTGATAAATAAAAGAACCCATTGCATGGGTTACATATTAGACCCAAAGCAGAAAATGCTAAACAAGTATGAACAATAGCCACAGGAAAATCAAGGGTTCATTTACATCTTTCAAGACTCAAGTTAGACATCACTTCCACTGGGAAGCCTCCTTTGAACCCCCAAAGTATTTATCCTCTTCTGAACTCTCATAGTATACCATATATAGTGTATATTTATGTGGTTATACTTGTAGATTTACTTACCTATTTCCCGTTCATTTATGTACCACCAAAACCTAGCACAGTGCTTGATATAGAGTTTGTGCTCAATAAATATTTGTTGAATGAATAGATTACAGGAGTTGAAGGGTAGACTGGGAGTGAAGATATCAGATACTAATGTATGTAGAAAAATTAGGAAATTAAAAATATTATCTAAGTGAGTAATGAAGGTCTGAACTGGTAATGGAATGAAGATCATGGATATAAGAGAGGTAGGCTAGGAAATAAATAAAATTTAACAGTCTATCTCTACATGAAAGGAGAGAAAATGACCTAGAAGACTCTGAGGTTGTGAGTCACACTCTGAGGTTGTGAGCCAGAGTTGGAAGGGCAACTGACCTCAAACACAGAAGCACAAGCTTGTTCAGTGTGCAAATTGTGTTCAGATTTGGCTATATTGAGTTTAGAGTATTATTGTAATGTCCAGTTGTATATGTCTCAATTGTGTATGTGGGGCTTGAGTTTTGAGTGTGTCTATGGAAAGTGATGAAAATTTGGTAAACACTTATAGAATATGGTATTTGAAGACATGAGAATCTATGAATTTACTGAATGGTAAACTATACATCGAGAAGAAAATAGGAACTATGATAGAATTGGGGCAATAGTGCATTTTATGGATTTGAAGAAGATGAAGACCCAGAAAAATGTCAAAGAGACCCAGGAAAAAACAAACTTTATCTTGATCAAAGGTAAAAAATAAAGAACTTCCTTAAGCAGATAAGTGCCCCAGCTGGTACAGGCTGGACATAATACAGATTAAATGTCAAAGAGACTTGGTCTTCTCTCTATTTTGCACTTAGTGGGAGAAATTTTTAACTTTTGAAGCAAAAAAAAAACAATACAATTTAAAGGAGTGATATGCATTTTTATAATAATGGTGATGAGAATTGAGGTTAGTTGCTAATTAATTACTCTGTTTTGTTACATTTATAGTAGGCCACTTTAAGGCCCATGGTACATTGGAAAGTTTATTGGCTTTGGAATCAAATTTGCCAGGGTTTGAATTTTATTTCAATACTAGTTAGTTATATGACATTAGGAAATTTACTTAATCTTTTTAATCTCAGTTGACTCATGGGTAAAATGGAGATAGTAATGTTTACCTTGCAGTACTGTTGTGAAGATTAAGATAATATATATTAATTACTTATCATTCGTAGTAAATGATAAATACATGTCTGTCCTTCTGCTTCCCTTTGTCCCAAAGTCGTTTAACTCTCATGGAAAGTCTCTAAAAATATACTTGCGTGTTCTTTTGCCTTAATATAGAAAGGCACTAATCAGAACGTTATAGGCATTAATGGAAGGGTATTGGAGAAGTTTGCAAAATAAAAGACAGCTGTAGGCACTAGGGAAACTGTGGAAGCATGACTAGACTGAGATTTGTATAGTTGCTTCTGCCCATTCTCCAGTTTCTAAGGATAAAGATAGGTATAGAGAAAGAATAAAAGTCTGTAGAATGGGAAGAAAAAATATTTTTCAAGAGCCACTGAAACCTTAGCTCAAAAGAACAAGAACCAGAAAATCAGTATTTTTAAGATGCTTCTTCTATTGTTTTGTTTTTGCTCATCTGTGCTTAGCTATATTCTCCTATTGTAAATGGATTGAGTCTAAATGCGAGGAGATGTGGTTTGTTAGCAGCCAAATTATTTACCTTCTAGGTCTGTGAGAAAAGGAAAGCACCAGCATTAGAAAATTTCTGGTGAAGAACTCAACTGATGTAGCTTACTTCTTCCTATGCCCAATCCTGCAGTAATGACTGGCTAAGGCTATAGGGTCCTAAGACTCTCCCAATTTGAGCTGTGAACCCAGTTCTATGGATACTGAGAGTGGGGTCTGTTACCATAGTGTTGGAGGAGTTCATTGAGAGGACGTGACCACGTATTGACCCTCGAGCTGTACTGGGGCAATTGGAGGCTCCCCACCACCTCCCCTGTCCTTGGAACGTACTCTCTATCCACTGTTCCTGAGCTAGGAGCAGTTCCAAGGAAGTAAGCTTGAAAGAGTAAGATGTTCTTGAGACCATCTGGTTGGTACATGTGCATGAACCCAGTTAAGAGGGCCTCCATATAAACTTTTAAGATTCCGGTGGGTGGGTGCAGAGACCTTACTCGTCTTGTGGTCACTTGCTTCGTAAATGAATTCCCTTGCTTATTAAACCTGCCACCTTTTTCCAGAATTTCTTCAGATACTTTCATATGCTTATTCTTTTAGCTAAACTTTAGAATAATTTTGTCATTGCAAATTATTCTTTTGGTGTTTTGATTGGGATGTTATAAACTTATACAGAATTGAACTTCCAAACTAAGAACAAGTATAATTTAATCAAATCTATTGTGACCTTTGTTACAACTTGATAATTTACTTAGGACATTATTGAGTTTATTTCTAAGAATTTTAATTGCTATTATTGTTTTCATTGCTGCTGTAGATAGAATTTTGTCTTGCATTGTTGTCCAAATTATTTATCATTTGGATACGTTTTAACACTCATTTTCTCTAATAATTTTATAGCTCAGAATTTATAGTTGTCTACTCATCTCTTCTGCAAATAATGATAGTTTTCTATTTTTATTGGCTAATTCTTACAAAACAATGTTAAATAATATTATAGGGCAGGTATCCTTTTGTTTGCTTTCAAATTTAGTGGTAATGTTTTTAATATTTTTGGCTTTTGTTTTGATTTTATACTTAACTATACCAAGAGAATGTGTTAGTTATAACAGTGGGTATAAATAACAAAATTTATACCCACTAAAAAGTCCAACTAAAAGTGACATAAAAAGGAAAAAAACTATTATTTCTCATAATACATTAGAAGGCAGAGTTCTAGAGTTAATTTGGTGACTCAACTCTATCATCAAGTATTCAGGTGCCTTCTATCTTTCTGTTCTGTCATCCTCAGCATGTTGATGCTGTCACACCTTATGGTGGCAAGATGGATATTGTAATTTCAAGTATCACATATAGGTGCAAGAATATCTGATAATAAGAAAAAGTGTGTTTCTTCCCATGTATCTTGTTAATTAATGAGGAAAATATTTCCCTAAAGCTCTTCAACAGATTTTTTCTTATTTCTCACTGGCCAGGATATTGTGTTTACATACGAACTCACCCGTGGCAAAGGAAAAGAGATCAACCACTCTGATAGATATAAACTAATTATGATTCACTCCCTGAAACTAGGAAGAGTGTGATCGCAACCTCTGAACACATGGAATAGTGCCCCACTGGACCAAATTAGAGTTATGACTGTTAGAAAAAAGAGGGTAAGGGTAGAATAACTATTAAATAAGCAATAGTGTCTGCCACAGGGAATTCCCACCATTGTTTCTCCAGAGAATTTATCAGTGGTCATTGTAGGTGTTTTCAAATGCCTTTAGGCAAGAATTAAGCTGATCATATCATTTTCTCCATTTACCATTGATAGGAAAGAATAGATTTTCTAAATTTAAACTATTTTTTTTTCATTTCTTGAATGAATCTAATTTGGTAATTGAATATAATTTTAAAAATTCATTTCTGGATTTTATTTGTAAATATTTTAATTAGTTTTTAAAATAAATATTTATGAAATAGTTATAGCATCATGGCAGCATAAGATGTAATATTTGTAACCCCTTTCAACAACAAAAGTGCCTTTGAGGGAGCTGTGAGATCCAGCTCTAAATGCCGGGGAACCTGGGAATAGTCTTTCCCACTTGAGTGTTGGTTAATGGGCAGATAGACTGTGATTCTGGATTTGGACTCTGTGGTATCCTGTCAACAAGCACCAGATTCTCTTGGCTGATGTCCAGGAGCCCCTGAAAAACACTCTCTTAGACAATAACCCATCGACAAGAAAACCTTTTTAGAAGTCCAGGTTTCTGGAGAAGTTTCAGCACACCATTGCAGTGGGGAAAAAATGAGCTGGGGCACATTGGAGTGGATAAGAAGAAGAATGTGCCTTTACTTGCATCTCTCTCACAAGGTGATGCAGCTTAGGGCCAAGAGAGATCTTCCTCTGCACCTGATTTCTCTCACAGGGGAAATAGCAAGAGTGTGAGTGAGCACATGGCTTCCCCAGCTATGCAAGATACTGCCAAAAGGGCTCCTTTCTCTCTAGCCCTATGAAGAGTACTGAATGATGAGCTATGTGACTAGGAACGGGGAAGAGACTAGGAGAGCAGCAGATAGGATATTTGGAGTGCATTAAAGGGATGTGGATTTTACTAACTGAGTGGCAGACTCCATCAATAAATCTGCCATGAACCACCGGTATGCCTCAATCACCTGTCTCCCAAACTGGCCCAATTCTGCCCCCAGTGTTCTATGTACCTCACCCACATACACCCCCATCCTGTGGCTGGCTCCCTGTGAATGGTCCCAAAGGCAGTGGTGAGAGTGAGCTTTGGCAGACAGCCAGAAAGCACATAGAGAAAGCTGGCCTCAATTTGTGAGCCATGAAGAAAGCATAAACATGAGTTTTGGCACTACCTTTGGGAAAACAAAAGAGAGACTCTGTCAGCATACAACCCTGTGCATTTTAGGATCCAGAGAAGGTATGCAAGCTTAAGAATTCTTAAGAAATAAGAAAGAGTAGGAAGCATGAAGTTAGGTCTACCAAAGAAGATCTGAGATACCCTCAGAATCTCTAGCAGGGCTGACAGAAACTATCTGTCTCCCAAAAGCAGTTAGTAAAAACTACAGGAAGTAACTGCTTCAAATGCCAGTGCAGTAATGCAAAACTTTGAGGAACATGAAAAATCAAGGTAACATGACACTACCAAAGGGTCACAGTAATCCTGCAGTAACTAAATTCAAAGACATGAGATCTGTGCTTTTTCTAGTAAAAAATTCAAAATAGCCATTTTAAGGAAACTCAATGAGCTATAAGAAAACACAGATAATTCCACAAAACCAGAAAAACAATACACAAACAAAATGAAAAGTTTTACAAAGACATAGAAGTCATAAAAAAGAACTAAATAGAAGTTCTGAAACTAAAGAATGCAATGAATGAAATAAAAAAAATGTAATAGAGATCATCAACAGTAGAATGGATCAAGCACAAGAAAAGATCTGTGAGAGGGAAGATAGGAACTTTGAAATTATTCAGTCAGAGGAGAAAAAAAGAATGAAAAAAAGTAAAGAAATCCTATGTCGCCAATGGGAAACCATGAAAAGAAAAAAATTGTGAATTGTTGGAGTTCCAGAAAAAGAGAGAGAGAAGGGGCCAGAAACTTATTAAAGGAAATAATAGCTGACCATTTTCTAAATCTGGGGAGAGATTTAGATATCCAAGTTCTTGAAGCTTATATATCACCAAAAGAAAAAAAAAAATCAACTTAAATTAATGATCTTTAGAAACACATTATAATGCAAATGTCAAAAATCAAAGACAGAGAATTCTAAAAGCATCAAGAGTGAAAAAAAAAGTTATAACTTAACAAAGGAACCCCTGTAAGATTATCAGTGGATTTCTCAGTAGAAACTTTACTGGCCAGGAGAAAATGGGATGATATATTCAAACCACTGAAAGAAAAAAGGCCAGCCCAAACTAATTTACCCAGTAAAACTCTCCTTGAGAAATTAAAGAGAGGAAAAGACTTTCTTAGGTAAACAAAAGCTGAGGGAATTCATTACCACTAAACTAGCCTTATGAGAAATGCTCAAAGGTGTTCTTTAATCTGAAATGAAAAGATGCTAATTATAGAAAAGTAAGTGGTTAAATGGTTGGTTATCTAAAGTCCAGCAGACCTCTCTAAAAAAGGAAACTTCACGGATAAGGTGGGCTAGCTCTTTTCCCAGTTGTCTAGCTTGCAATGTGTTTAATTACATTATAGTCAAAGAGCTAATTGTCAGGTACTTACACTCCACCAAGCCTCATTGTTACCCCAACTTTGTGGATGAGTACTGAGTTCCTGGTGTTCCAGGGGGAAAATAGTAAAAT